>NW_012101698.1:4967130-4991093 GCF_000951045.1 Mandrillus leucophaeus
TAACATGGTGAAACCCCGTCTCTACTAAAAATACAAAAATTACTGGGCGTGGTGGCAGGCGCCTGTAATCCCAGCTCCTCAGGAGGCGGAGGCAGGAGAATTGCTTGAGCCTGGGAGGCAGAGGTTGCAGTGAGCCGAGATTGCACCACTGCACTCCAGCCTGGGCAACAGAGCAAGACTCTGTCTCCAAAAGAAAAAGAAAAGAAAAAGAAAAAAAATTACATGCTAAGGATATGGCCATTATCCTTAGCAAACTAATGCGGAACCGAAAACCAAATACCGCATGTTCTCACTTACAAGTGGGAGCTAAGTGATGAGAACCAGTGGGCACAAAGAGGGGAACAACAGACACTGGAGGGTGAAGGGTGGGAGGAGGGAGAAGAGGAGAAAAAATAACTGTCGGGTACTAGGCTTAGTACCTGGGTGATGAAATAATCTGTACAGCAAACCCCTGTGACACAAGTTTACCTATACAACAAACCTGCACATGAACCCCGAACCTAAAATAAAAGTTAAAAAGAAAAAGAATGTGCAACTACAAAATTCGAAATGGAATTTCAACTTCCTTTTGTCTCTGCAGACTGGAATCCAGGGTAGTTCTTCTCCGCAATGTCACGCTCCTGCCTGTGGCCTGGCGGATCACCAGCCTCGAGCACTTGGGTGATGATTTCACCGCATCCATGATGCAGGGGACCATCCCCCCCGAGGCTGAGTATGGCCTGCACCTGTACTTTCAACCCACCAAGCCTGTCAACATCAAGAAGGCTATTCGGTTGGAGGTGAGGCTTCACACCTCCACAGACTTGGTTATCAAAGCACGTACGCAGACACACACACACACACACACACACACACACAGAGGTCTCCCTGTTACATGCTCCCATCTGATCCCCTTTCGATATCCCCAGTCCACAATATCTTGCTGTGCACACAACTGCAGGCTCCATAGAGGCAATATTGCTTATGGCTGATTTCCCAGAGACAGGAACAGAGCAATCAATGTGGAAGGAAGGAACAAATAAATGAATGAAAGAATGAATGAACAAATGAGCAAATGGAGTTTCTGTACCTAGGTAAGCATCAGAGTCCTGATTTCACACACCTAAACCCAGTCACCTATCGGATTCCTATCTGGGTAAATGTCACCCTCCACCCTGTTGCCCCCAGCAGACACCTGGGGATCAGCCTTAATTCCCCCTTTTCTTAATGGCCTCCCTTCCAACGCAGGCCTCCAACAAAGGTTGCTAATTTTACCTCCCAGTGTATCTTTTTTTTTTTGAGATGGAGTCTCGCACTGTCATCCTGGCTGGAGTGCAGTGGCGCGATCTTGGCTCACTGTAACCTCCACGTCTAGGGTTCAAGCACTTCTCCTGCCTCAGCCTCCTGCGTAGCTGGGACTACAGGCACGCGCCACTACACCCAGCTAACTTTTTGTATTTTTAGTAGAGACGGGGTTTCACCGTGTTGGCCAGGCTGGCCTCAAATTCCTGACCTCAAGTGATCCTTGCGCCTCAGCCTCTCAAAGTGCTGGGATTACAGGCATGGTGCCTCCCAATGTATCTTTCCCATCCACTTCTTTCTCCCCGCTGTTGCCACCACCTTGTCCAGGCCGCCTGCAGCTTCTCTCACCTGGACTTCTTCAGAGGTGTCCTAACTGACTTCCCTGTTGACATTCCCCACAGTGTCCAGAGGGATCTTTACAATGTCATTCAGACAGGTTATGCCCCCTCCTAATGCACTCTACTGGCTTCCCACTGCAGTAGGAATAAAGCCCGGGGTCCTCACCTGCCTCTGAGGCAATGCCTGCCTCTACATCACAACTTGCTCCACCCTCACCCTCACTCATTGGCTCCCATGCACTGTCTTGGCTCTTTCTTGGCTCAAGCCCCTGACCTTGCTGCAACTGCTGGGAATCTGCCCTTAGGCTCCTGCTTTAGGGCCCCCCAACATTGGTGTTTCAACTGGGCTTCTCTCACCATCCCTTTGAGAGAATCCCCCTTATGTGCAATAACCCACCCCGTCTTCCATCCTTCAGAGCACCCCCTCTTCCTAACATTATCCTGCTTCTTCCTTTACTTTCTTATATGAACTGCATCAGGGCAGGATCTCACCTGACTTAACATCTGTCTTAGTTCCCCAGGGCTACTATAACAAATTACCATACACTGGGTGATGTGAAAAAACAGACATTCCCCTCTCACCGTTGTCCAAAATCAAGGTGCCGACAGGGCCATGCTCTCTCTGAAGGCTCCAGGGAAGAACGCTTCCTCTCTCTCCCCTTTGGCTTCTGGGGTCTCCTGCGAGTGTTCTCAGCTTCTGGCTGCATCACTCCAGTCTCTGCCTCTGTTATTACAACACCTCTTCTGTCTGTGTCTTCTCTTCCATCTCTTATAAGAATATATATCAATGGCACACTCAGATAATCTAAGACGATCTCATCTCTAGATCTTTGACTTAATTAAATCCACTCATACCCTTTCTTCCAAATAAGGTCATATTCATAGGCTCCCAGGAGTTAAGAAGTAGACATACTTTTTGGAGGAACCACTGTTCAACCCCCCATACCATCGTATTCCCAGTGTCTAGCATGGGATTGGATGAAGTAGGCACTCAGTAGAACCTGATGAATGAACAAATGAATGAATGAATGAATGAATGCCATTGAGTTTTAATACTTGAACTAGGCCGGGCACAGTGGCTCAGGCCTGTAATCCCATCATTTTGGGAGGCCGAGGTGGGTGGATCACTTGAGGTCAGGAGTGTGAGACCAGCCTGGCCAACATGGTGAAACTGCATCTCTACTAAAAATACAAAAATTAGCTGGATGTGGTGGCACACACCTTTAACCCCAGCTACTCGGGAGGCTGAGGCAGGAGAATCACTTGAACCTTGGAGGTGGAGGTTGCAGTGAGCCAAGATTGCACCACTGCACTCCAGCCTGGGCAAGAGAGCAAGACTCTGTCTCAAAAAAAAAAAAAAAAAAAAGTACTTAAACTGATTCTTCGACATTCAAGGGATCATCCCAGCTTCTCTTTGAATGCTTCCAGGAATACAAAATTTACCACTACCTCTTCAAGCAGCCTGTTCTCCCTTTAAACAGGTCTGTCAATTCTTCTTTGGGTGGAACTCAGAATTCTCCCTGTCAATTACAAGCATGAATCATGTTTCTACCTTTTGGGGCCACCCAGTGGATCTAAACTCTCTTTTCCCTTATCAATGGCAGCCCTTCACTGAAAGGGCTGAAAACAGATATTGATAGATGCATTCACTCCATGAATGTGTAGAAGCCCAGAGGTTCTGGTCAATGCTTTTAGCACCAGTCTCTGCACAGGCACAGACCTCTGAACCAGGTACCCAGACCCCTGGCTGGTGTAGGGCCTGAAGTCCCCCAGCTGTGCCAGCTTCGTCTTTTAGTTGCTGGATCATGGGGAGTCCAGGGGTTCCTGTGGTGGGGATGCACAGGAGGCAGGCAGCAAGGGAATATTGGAAAGGTCATCATGACAGTTGCTTACCAACTGGTACAGAAAGGTTTTTGTTTTTATTATTATTTTGTTTTATTTTTCTTTTTTTTTTTTTTTTTTTTTGAGACGGAGTCTTGCTCTGTCGCCCAGGCTGGAGTACAGTGGCCGGATCTCAGCTCACTGCAAGCTCCGCCTCCCGGGTTTACGCCATTCTCCTGCCTCAGCCTCCCGAGTAGCTGGGACTACAGGCACCCGCCACCTCGCCCGGCTAGTTTTTTGTATTTTTTTAGTAGAGACGGGGTTTCACCATGTTAGCCAGGATGGTCTCGATCTCCTGACCTCGTGATCCGCCCGTCTTGGCCTCCCAAAGTGCTGGGATTACAGGCTTGAGCCACCGCGCCCGGCCTGTTTTATTTTTCTTGACACAGGGTCTCACTCTGCTGCTTAGGCTGGAGTGCAGTGGTGCAATCTCGGCTCACTGCAACTTCCACCTCCTGGACTCAAGCAATCCTCCCACCTCAGCCTCCTGAGTAGCTGGGACCACAGGCGTGCACCACCACACCCAGCTAATTTTTGTAATTTTTGTAGAGATGAGGTCTTGCCATGTTGCCCAGGCAGGTACCAAACTCCTGAGCTCAAGCGATCTGCCCACCTTGTCCTCCCAAAGTGCTGGGATTACAGGCGTGAGCCACTGCACCTGGCCACGTTTTTGTATTTTCCCAACGGTTGTGACCATCTCTGTGTGTCCCAGCCAAACAGCAGCCTGATTAGGACTCTGAACAAAGCAGCATGGAGCTCCGTTGAGCCTCCCAAAGTGAGCTTATATTCACTTCCACATCCACAGAAGGAAATGCCTTCATCTCCAGTCCCTGTGGAAAGCACTTGGTGAATTTGTTTTATTTCATCTGTATAACCTTCAATTGTCCTTCCTATTTTCCTCAATTCAAAATTCAATCTCCCCACTGCCTCTGACCCACCCTGGGGAAGTCAAGAAATAGAAGGCTCCAGGCACTTGGCATCCCTCAGGAGAGAGGCGCTGCATAAATCCTGTCAGCCCATCTTGTCATCTGTCAGAGGGCAAGCAGTCAGAGAAAGAAGGCGAAACTCAAGTCGGTCCAGTTTGCTCCAAGAAACATTGGCAAGCATCTAATGAAAGAGAAGATAGAAATTCTGAATTAAAACTTGAGTTTGGTGACAGGTGCAAATTTTCTCCTGGCACCCAAAGCACATGCAATTGGGAGTCGGGGGCTTGGGCTTTAAACTGGACAGAGACAGAGGTGGACTCCCCAGAGCAGACCCAGGAGAGCTTTCCCCACTGCCCAGCAGCTCTTTTCCTGGACAGATGGACCCTTTACCGCCTCCTAGTTAGCCTCAAGAGGCAACAGTTGGTTCCTGTCATTTACCCACTTTTTGATAGGATTATTTGGGGATTTTTTGCTGATTTGATTGAGTTCCTTGTGTATTCTGGATATTAGTCCTTTGTCAGATGTATAGTTTGTAAATATTTTCTCCCATTCTGTGGGTTGTCAGCGTAACCATTTGTACCCCCAAAAGCTATCGAAATAAAATATATGTATATATAAAGAAGAGGAAAAAGGAGTCAACAATCAGGTCAGGCTGACAGCTGCAGCAGTTCAGAGATGCCAGAGAATAATGAGGGAGGGACCCCCCACAAGCATGACACCAGAGGGGTCCCAATTCCCACGATATTCACAGAAATAAAACATTTGATATTTCCCAACATTAAACACTTGCTTTCTATGAAAAGTCTAGCACTTTCCCCACAGGTCAAGCCACAAACAAAGAACAGAATGATTCAAATTTATAAAATGAGTAGAGCAAGGATGACTTGGAGCGTAAAGGTTTTCCGTTTCAACTGTCAGGGCAATGCCCACCAGGTTCATTTGATTTAGAAGTTAAAAAAAAACAGTCGGGCATGATGGCTCACAAATCCCAACACTTTTGGAGGCTGAGATGGGAGGATTGTTTGAGTCCAGGAGTTCAAGACCAGCCTGGGCAACATGATGAAACCCTATCTCTACAAAAAAATACAAAAATTAGCCGAGCATAATGGTGCACTCCTGTAGTCCCAGCTACTTGGGAGGCTAGATGGGAGGATGGCTTGGCCTGGGAGGTCGAGGCTGCCATGAGCCAAGATTGCGCCACTGTACTCCAGTCTGGGTGACAGAGTGAGAGCCTGTCTCAAAAAAGAAAACCACTTTCCTGTAATGTCTACTCCAAGCCCAAACTTCAGTAATGTAGCAACAATAAGAAAAGTCAGTCCCTTTTCCCCATTCTTGTATTCTTTATACCAGCATTCCCCAGAGAGTGTTAAGAGGAGCACAAATCCTGCCAAAGGCTTGGTAGACATAAAATACCTACAGGGTACTACATTTCAAAAACATTCCCTGCCATATCCCCTTTAGGATGTTACATGTTTCAGTCTCCAAGCACCTACAGGTCTTGCTTTTACTGAAGAATTTCTCTTACTCTGCCAGGTTTTCGATGCAGAAAATCTTCTTGGTGTTGTTCAAATTGAAAATATCATGGTCTTTGCAGAGGCATATGACATCGCCTTGGACATCACCTTCCCCAAAGGTCTGTTGGGCCCTTCAAGAAAAGGGTGTTTGGAAATTGGGTCTTTTGTATAGTGTATTTCTGTGTAGAGAAAGGCTAGTGTGTTGTCAGTAAAACAACATAAATGTATGTGTAATATCCCAACTTTATGCAATTGTCAGATTGGGAATGGGGCAATTTTAATAAATAATACTGTGAGCCCCAGAGTGATATTAGCAACATGACTACAAATCGTAATTTCTCCAACCAGAGATAGAAAGCAGGTGGTCATGGATGTAAAATTTGCAGAGCTCTTTTCAGAGCAGTCATTTGATAGTAAACACCTCTCCTCTTTCCTGTATTAGTTTTCTATCACTGCCATAAAATGTCACCATAAGCTTTCTGGCTTAAAACAACACAAACGTATTACCCTACAGTTCTGGAAGTCACAAGTGCAAAATGGGTCTCTCTGGGCTAAAATGAAGGTGTCAGCAGGGCTGCCTTCCCTTCTGGAAGCTCTGGGGGAGAATCCATTTCCATACCATTTCCAACTCCTAGAGGCCACCCACGTGGTCCCCTTCCTCCACCTTCAAAGACAGCAAGGTTGGGCCAACTCCTTCTCACGTTGCCTTTTCTCTGGTTCTCCCACCCTGCCTTCTTCTTTTGTTCTTAAGCCCCCTTGTGATTATATTGAGCTGACCAAGATACTCCAAATTAATCTCTGTATTTGTAGGTCAGTGAATTGATTCCACCTGCTTCTTGAATTCCCCTATGCCATGTAAGACAGCATATTCACAGAGTCCAGGGATTGGGGGGTGGGGGTGAGGCTGGTATCTGTCCCCACACTGCCCTAACGCCCGAGTTTCAGCTCTCCCTTTAGCCTACAGCTCTCCATTTCCCTCCTTTCCCCAAGAGGTCTCTTCATCAAAACCCACAGAATGTGAGAGCCACGTATTAGTTTAGATGTCATGAGTCTCATGTACAAAGATCTTTTATTGCAGCGTTTTTATAACAATGAAGAGTTGGAAATAACCTAAATGCCCATCAATAATGAAATAATAGTATTATAGGAATAATGTCATGAATTACGGAACTGCCATATCATGGGATATTATGCAGCCACTAAGACTACACCTATGGGGAGTTTTTAATTTTTTGGGGGAAATGCTTATGATGTTAATGCTAAGTAAAGCAACGTAAATGTATGTGTAATATCCCAATTTTATGCAAGACTTTTTTAAATACTGGAAGTTTTAGCTGATGGTAGACGTGAAAGACAATAATCCTAGGATGGATGGAATCCAGAGGGACCAGCCCTGTAGAGTGCATCAAGAGCAGCATCTGTTGTTTGTTTGCCCAGACTCAATTATAAGAGGCTTTTCTAACCATAGTACTTTCAGAAAACAAATTCTCTAAAACTGCCACCATGCATTTTCCACGTGAACTTCAACAGGCACTTCCCCTGCTTCCCACTCTCATGCCCACTCACCCCTGTCTGCCCTGGCCCCATGGTCTCTGCAGGAGCTGAAGGGGGCCTGGATTTTGGGATTGTCAGGGTCACAGAGGAGGTGAAGCAGCCCCTGCAATTGAAGAACCGTGGGAAATACGAGATCGCATTCAGGTAACTGGAATCCCATCGGGTGTAAGGCCATCAAGTCCACTCGTGGGGAGGAATGTAGGGAAATACGAGATCACATTCAGGTAACCTGAATCCCATGGGGTTTGTGGCCATCAGGTCCACTGTTGGGAGGAATGTGGTCTGGGAAACTTTTCTTATCAGTCAGTCAAGGAAATCATAAGAACCGTCTCTGCTTTTTTGCCTCCCTTGGCTTCAAATGAATGGAATTCCACCTGCTAAGGGAGCAGAGATTTTCACATTGCTCTCAACTCTGCAGCTTAACAGGGGCCTTTAAGTGGCCTGGATGTACCTGGCCAGTTGGAACTGTGGGTGTCTGGGAGTGGAGGAAGAGACTTGGGGAAGAGGCTGGGAGGGGGAGATTCTAGGGGTGAGAAGAGGTCCCGGGGTGGAGGGAGAGACTGGAGATGGGTGACCTGGCCTCAAGCTGTCCTGCCTTCTGCCAGCTCTTATCTGCTTTACAAGGAGATAAAGAAAATCAGCAGATTTCATGTGAAGAAAGGCCTTTCCTTTTTCATTACATTCTGAGAACCGTGATATTATACAGTCCAAATAGTGACTTGGTGGAGTAGAGCTCCAGCTTGTGCTCATCCCCTGAGATTAAAAAGGAAACAAAGAGGCTGGGTGTGATGGCTCATGCCTATAATCCCAGCACTGTGGGAGGCCAAGGTGGGCAGATTGCTTGGGCCCAGGAGTTCGAGACCAGCCTGAGCAAAATGGCGAGAACCCCCCTGCCTCTACAAAATACAAAAAAAGTTAGCTGGGCATGGTGGTCGTATCACTTGTAGTCCCAGCTACTTGGGAGACTGGGATGGGAGGATCACTTGAGCCCAGAAAGGTCAAGTCTGCAGTGAGCCATGATCATGCCACTGCACTCCAGCCTCAGCAACAGAGTAAGACCCTGTCTCAAAAAAAGAAAAAAAAAAAAAAAGGAAAGAAAAGAAAAAGAAAAAAAGAAGAAACACGAAATCAGGGAGGTTCCTCAGCAAGGAAAGGGTGGCACAGGGGAGGAGGAGGGAAACACCCCTCAGACAGGGCCACACAGCCCTTCATGGCAGTGCCCACACTTTTCATTCCTTGGAAGGTTCTCCTTCCCCAAGAATCCACAATTGACAAATAGACTTTTCCCCTGTCACTTTGGAATTAGTGCTAAGTGGAATCTTGCCTGTTGGTGAGTTTTCTTTTAGATTAAGACAGGGGCATTAGCTGTGCTCTTTGGGGTTGCATGGAATGGAGTCACTCTCAGGTTGGAACAGGTGATAGAGGGTTTGTTTAAAGAATGTGCAGGAAAGTAAGGAAGCACAGGGGTGCAAGTAATTGGGCAACCAGGGTCTCCTGGAGCATGGGGGTGACATTCAGAGCCCCACAGCAACTCCGGGTATCCCACCTCTGCCTAGGTGGGATACACCTTGAGCCTACGCCAGTCCCTCTGTCAGTCTCATGAGCCATCTTCTTCCTGTGGTTCTTGCCTCACCTCCAGTAGGCCATGGGCTTCCTTCCCTAGTACCTCTGTTGCAGGGCCCCTGCCCACTCCCTGCTCTCTCTCTCCAGGTTCCCTGGTTTCTGTGTCACTGTTTGCTCTACATGTACTGAAAGCCAGACACACAAACAGAGAAAGAGAGAATTAATTTAGTTGGTCCTTTTTCAGTATCCAGTGTCCCTGTTGGACAGAGATCTCCTGCAATGGCCTCTCTTGACCATGGGATACAATATGGCTGTCTTTGCCTTGAGCATTAATTCCTGACCTTGTCAATCCTGGCTAAGGAGAGGCGATCACAGCGTACAAAGCACAGTGGACTCTGCCGGACATAGTGGTTAAACAGGGTTGGAGACACAGCAGGCACTCAACCATGTACAGTCTCCTCTCTTGGATCTTGAGTTCCCGGCATAATGACTTAGGCTGACTTTTTATTCTTGTCTTTCAGCTTTTCCGTGGACTCTATAGGGATTTCAACACCTACTATAAATTCCATGATCTCAGTCCAACCCAGAAAAGGTTCACTGACCCCAACAGAAAAACCCACAAATGTCCAAGTTTTCTTCCGTGCAAAAAAGGAAGTGAAGATCGAGCACCAGCCTGTTCTGCGCTGTCAGGTAAGAGAGCTCCAAAGGGAGGGGCTGCCTCAATGGCAGGATCATGGGACTCCCGTTGCAAAGAAGGATACATGACCTAATCCATGCCCCAGGAAGAAAAGGGGAGGGCTGGGTGGCAACCGGATAGGATACACCGGGGTTCTGTTCTAACTAGCAGGCAAAGTCATCAGAATTAGAGCCAGAGAGGAAATGTGCCCCCAAGTCTTCAGGGAGCATCAAAGGCAGGGAAGCTGAGTCCCATCATCAAGTGCAAAGGATGAGCAGGGAGTTGAAAACAGGAGGAAAATTTGGCTATGTTGAGCCTTGGCTGGTACACAGTAAGCTCCGTTTTAGTGTTTGCTAATATCATTGTTGATGCAATGATACAAAGACAGTGAAATAACATGGCTTCATGTCAATGATGAAAATAGGGAACGGGGTAGATAATAATAAGAATTCTGTAGCTACAGCAGTGGCTGACTTGCTCATTCTTCTTCCCTTTCTAGATTATTGAGCCCAATATTTCAGAAGGAGGTGAGATCATTGCCAGCATCCCAATTAAGTTTTCCGTGAATGCAGTATATTCCAAATACAACATCACCCCCTCCTCTGTCATCAACTTTGGAGCTTTGATCTGTGGCGCTCGTAAAAGCACCACCTTCACCATAGAAAATCAAGGTGTTACTGACTTCAAGTTTGCCCTTTATAAGCTGACAGGGGAGAGCCCCATTCATCAGAAGAAAGCGTAAGACAAATATTTACTTAACTCACTGCATTCCCTCTTTAATTTGTGCTTTATATTTTATAAAGAGCTTTCCTATATCTTACTTAAATTCATCCAATCCCCTTTTGTGAGTGAGGTCTGTAAGATTTAGAAATGGCTCATTTAGATTATGCACAAAAGCTGGGTGCGGTGGCTCACACCTGTAATCCCAGCACTTTGGGAGGCCAAGGCAGGCAGATCATCTGAGGTCAGGAGTTCGAGACCAGCCTGGCCAATGTGGTGAAACCCCATCTCTACTAACAATACAAAAATTAGCCAGGTGTGGTGGCGCATGCCTGTAATCCCAGCTACTCTGGAGGCTGAGGCAGGAGAATCGCTTGAACCTGGGAAGCGGAGGTTGCAGTGAGCCGAGATCGCGCCACTGCACTCCAGCCTGGGTGACAGAGTGAGACCCCATCTCAAAAAAATAAAAAATAAAAAATTTTTAAAAGATACTATACACGGAATTACCGGTAGATCTTGGTGTGAGCCCACATCTTTTGACTCCAGGGTTCATAGATTTCCTATAGAATATATCATAAATTTTAGTTGAACAAACAGTCTTCTGCCTGGAATTTTGTCTGTTGTCCTGGTGCTTCTGGTGTGATAAAGGACTTATTAGATCATTGTCCTATGTGTCATTCTGTACAACGCCAAGAAATTATTATCACAGCAAGCTCAATCAAAAGAAATCATAGCAGTGCTTCATGGTGGGGCTGCCTTGGAAGCGTGGAAGAGAGCAAGTGCGGTGATGCCTTCAGCCTACCAGGGGCTGTTATTGTTACTGCCTGTTACTATTACTGCCTTCTGCCCATGCAGACACCATCACAAAGCTACCTTCATAGTTGTCCCAACAGCAAAACTCCATGTTCTTCAAAAGGAGGCTGTCAATCAATTCACCCAAAACAATTGGTCTTTTGAGTGCTTTTGGCTTCCATTGGGCTAACATACTCTTTTTGGGCAAATTAAGAGGGTTTTTACTGATTCCTGAGACACTTCTGATTTAATTTTGACTTTCTAGTTAATTCTTTTAAATAGGATATATGGCTTTACATTGTTTGTAGTTGTTTTATATTTCTGTAGCTATTCTTTTCTGTTTTGACAAAGTTTGAACATTTTTTAAAGTGCAGAGTTAAATTGTGTAAAGTCTCTTTCTTCCTCATTTAATTTCAACCGAATTTTTTTACAATTTGTTTTATAACAATTTAATGTCTATAACGATTATAACTTAATTCTGTTTTGCTTTGCATTGTTTTTTATTTATTTTTTATTTTAGCATGCACAAGTTCATGCAAAACACACGAAAGGGGGTTGAACTTCAGGTGTTCTGGTCGTTAAGCAAGTGAATGCTTAAATATATAAAATTCTCAAAAGTTTAAGATGCATTTCAGATACGTTTGAATATTTTAGGCGAACTGGTCTCTAGGCAAACTAATTATTGGATAAACTAGTTTCAAGGCAAGTGAACAATTACCAAGACCTATATTTGAACTACTGCTTATACTAAACCTTAAAAACATCACGACTATAAATGTGAAGATACAGAAGAGCTTAATTTATTTGCCATTTCACTTTTTAAAATGAGATTAAGTAAAACATTTGACATCCACAAGTAATTTTCTACAGACTGCTTTCCAGTGAACTCAAGTAGGCATTTAAAAATTACTATCTTCTTGCAGTAATTTTCAGTGTCCCTATAAATCATATTTAATAAGTATAATTACCGCCTAGTTTCCTTACAATTGTTAAATGAGTTTGGTCAGTGATTAACTAGCTAATTATGCCACTCCAATGTCCTCTTGGGCAAAGACAGGCCCCTTCCCCCATTCCTAGGAGAAGGGACCTTGCAGGAAAACAGACAGGTGGTATCTAATGTTACCCCCCACCCCACAACCTAAGGGTGTATTCTTGCTTCTTTAATCAGAGCCAGCCACGTCAGACGTGCAAGATCCCGAGAAAGTGAGAGCTTCTACAAAACTGGCCCTTCCAGAGCAGCCAAGTTCTCTGACACGATTCAGAGAGAAATCACCACCACAGGCCAGGTGCGTGTCTTTTTCCCTGTTCGTACAGATACCCAGTAAAGCCAACTCCCAATTAGCCCTTGACACCAAATACCTCCCTAGGATAATAGGATTTGAATCCATCATGGCAGGAATATGAAATAATTATACTGAAATATCACTTGCATTTTAAACTAAGATGTTATAGCCATTAATCTGGATATCCTCTTTTGCTTTAAAACCTTCATTGGCTTGCCATTGCCTTAAAATTGTTTCTACTCTTCATGAAATGTATTTTAATCAAGAATAATTTGTTTATAAGAAAGACAAGCCCATTCAAACAGGCTTAAACAAAAGGAGATTTGAGGCTTGCTGTTTCTGGTAAGATCAGCTAGATGTACTTTTCCCTATTCTTCCCAACTCAGTACAACTAAAAACCCTGGGCGTTGTGTATAAAACAGACAGACTTCAGACTCTGAAAGGTAGAGAGAAGAAACCAGACCAGCCCCAGGGTCCTTGGGACCCAAGGAAGATCAAGGTGGTGAGTTCCCAAGTTTTCTTTTTGCCTTATATCTCCCAGACTGAGTGCTGAAGCAGCCAACAACCCTAAAACATCAACAGACACAGACAAAAAGCAAGCCCCAACAGAAGCCTACTCCTACTTTCTTTCTGCCTTCCTAAGTTGCCCCTAGTAAGACAGAAAACTTCTGGATAATAACTGTTCTACTCCAGCCAAACACCAAAGAAAAATATCTGGTCCCACACCACCTCTGCTAGCAAAGGCCGAATAGAGATATTAGACTCCACCCTTTCCAAGCTGTCATGAGGTGCCCCACCCCCTTGCAAGGGTGGCATCAGAGAAGGTCAAATAGGAAGCCAAGACTTTCATTCCCATGGGTGGTAACAAGCATCCCCCACCACCTCCAGTGCTGTTTGTGGAGATACCACATGGGAAACCATGACGTCCACCCCAACCTAGTGGAAATGAGACATTCCCCTGTCCCCTGCTGGAATGGTGTCAGAGGACCCCTCCATCTCCCATAGCATCAGCCAAACAGTAACAGGCACTCACCCGTCCCCACCAGGAAGGTATCAGTTGAGGACTAGTGGAGAGCTGGGACACCCACCCCTCCCCAGCAGGAATGATGAGTCTGAGTGGGGAATCTGGACTACTGCCCCCACCTGGCAGTAGCAAGGCAGTGCACTCCCTTCCCCAGCCAGGATAGTGTCAAAAGAAAGCCAGCTCAACCAGATTTAAATCAGATCGCAAGTGTCATAGCATAGCACCCAAAATGTCCAGGTTTCAAGTGAAAATCACTCATCATACCAAGAACCAGGAAGAATTCAAATTGAAGGAGAATAGATAAATGCTAGATGACAACACTGAGATGACAGCGGTGTTAGAATTATCTGAAAATGTTTCAATGAGCAATTATAGACATGCCTGGAAAAATTTTAAAATAGTATGTCTCAGCAAAGAAAGAAGATGTAGGGAAGAAGCAAATGGAAATTCTGGACTTGAAGATAAATAAACAAATTTAGAACTCAATGGATGGGCTCAACAACACAGAGGGAACAGAGGAAAAGAATCAGTGAACTTGAAGACAGACAATAGGAATTCCTGTGTTCGTTTCTTACTGTTCTCACAACAAATTACCTCAAATTTAGAAGCTTAAAGTATTACACATTTTTTATCTTATTGTCCTGTAGGTCAGAAGTGCTAAAATCAAGGTGTTGGAAGGACTGTATTCTTTTCTGGAGACACCAGGAAAGAATCCTTTTCATTGTTTTTTTAGCTTCTAGAGGCAGCCCACATTCCTTGGCTTGTAGTCCCCTTCTATCTTCTTCAAAGCCAGCAACAGTGAATCGAAGCCTTCTCACATCACGTTAGTCCAACCTCCTCTACAGTCATATCTCCTTCTAACTCTCTTCCATTTCTAAGGACCCCTGTGATTACACTGGGCCCATTATAATCCAGAATAATCTCCTCATCACAAGCTTCTTAATGTAATCATGTCAACCAAGTCCTTTTGCTATGTTAGATAACATATTCGCTGGTTCCAGAGATTAGGATGTGGACATCTTTGGGAGGCCATTATTCTGCCCAGTCTAAACAAAAGAGAGAAAGTAGACTCTGTTTTGAGTCTCTTGAAAGTCTATTTAAGTCTAATGATAAAAAATGAATAGATGCTCAGGGATCTGTGGAACCATAACAAAAGATCTAATGCTGTTTTCATTGGAGTTCCAGAAAGAGTTACAAAAGAGGGTGGAACTGAAAAGGTACTCAAAGGAATAATGACAGAAAACTTTTCAAATTTGGAAAAAGATGTAAACCTACAGACTCAAGAATCTGAGCAAACCCAAATAGGAGAAACCAAAAGAAATCCTTACCAACACACATCATAGTCAAACTTCTGAAAATTAAAGAAAAGAAAAAAAAAATCTTGAGCACATCAGGAGAGAAATGAACCTTGAATGACAGCAGATTTCTTACAAAAACCATAGAGACCCAAAAGAAAATGGCATAATATTTTCAAGTGTAGAGAATCAATAACTGTGAACCCAGAATCTTATATCCAGCAAAAATATTTCTCAGGGATAAATGGAAAATCGACTTTCTCAAATGAAACAAGGCTAAAAGAATTTGTCACTAGTAGACTTACCCTAAAAGAATGGCTAAAGGAAGTTCTCAAAACAGAAAGTAAATAACAGAAGATGTAATCACGGAACATCAACAAGGAAGAAAAAAACATAGTAAGCAATAATGTAGGTAAATTCAGTAGACCTTACTTCTCTTCCTGGGTTTTCTAAATTATGTTTGTCAATGGAAGCAAAACTATAATACTGTCTGATATGTTTTTAAATGGATGTAGAGGAAATATTTTAGAGCAGGGTGGAGGAAAGAATCAGTGAACTCAAAGACAGACAAGAGGAATTCTTTATAAAAAGCAGGTGAATGAGCAGTTGTTAAGCAAGATGGTAAATACTATAATTGCGGTGCTTGTACATGGATAGACTCTGGAAAAATGGAAGAATGAAGTCTTGTTGTTCTGGGTAGCTGTGAACAGTTATTGAAGGCTTCACGGAGGAGGTGGTGCTTGATTTGTGTATCAGAATCATGTTTGGTTGCAGATAGCAGAAAATCCAACGCTAGTGGTTTAAACAAATATGGCATATTTGAATAGGGGAGTCAATTGCTGGTGTTGGTTTCACAGTTTATTGTTGCTTGTGATTCTCTTGGCCTTTCCCTCATGGTTCCAAGGTGGCTGCTGCAGCTCCAGCCACCACCTCTGCGTTGAAGGCAATGAGAGAAGCAGGTTTTCTGCACTCTCTGAACAGCAATAATTATTGATTGAAGTGAACTGGGTTTTCTACATGTTGGTTTTTATGTCTTTTCAAGTGGTTTCCTCTTGTCAAGCAAAGGCTTCTGTTTCATTAACATACATAATTTTCTACATATGTTTCTGTAACTCTCATCTCTTCTACAATTTTTTTTTCCTTCTCTGACTACCATATCTTCTCAGCCTCCAGTGAGACAGCCTCTCCAGCACTCTGCCTTTCAGTTGCAATGAACTTATCCTCTCCTCTACATTGGCAACTTATTTTAATGGTCACAGCCTGGATCTTGCATCACAAGACACTGAGGTGCTTCTGAATCCTTGATTTCCAAGACCTCTTTCTCTGACTGCTTCCCTTTCTCCTAACTTTCTGCTACCTCAGTTCCACTCATTTCAGCTGTTCTTTGCCCCTACTATGACCTTGCTCCTTTGAGACAACATCATGCCATCTTCTACTATTCTCCAACATTCTCCTCTGTCAGGATGGTTTATCTGGGAATCACCGGTGCCCAGGACATCTCCTAGCATATAGTAGGTATTTAGTAAATAGTGACCAAATTAGTTAATAACAGCTTCCACATATGTCTCTGCAGTCACACTGCACAATGCTAGGGGCTGCATCCACACAGATGCCTGTGTGAAGAGTGCCACTAGACTCAGCACTAATTTCTGCTGTGGTTCCTAGATCTGGCAGGAGGTCCTTCACAAACCCCAGCTGCCAGAGGTTTTGCACAAATCCAGTTGCCAGGGTATGAGTCCAGTGTGGCAGAACACTCACACAAGTCATGCAAAGTAAGTTGTCACTCACAGATAGGTAGCAAGAACTAATAGAAACTTCGTATTCATGGACAGCTGGTCCCCCAAGGCTCAAGAAAGCTGCCTTGAACAAATGAAGTCCTGCCTATGCATGCCCCACTTCACACTGCAGCTGAAGGACACCAAAAGCATTCTGTCCTGGATTTTGTGCTCCAGAGGAAATGTGGATCTCTGAGCTGAAGGACATTCTGTTCTAGGAAGGATGAGAACAGAGCCTGGGCTGTTCCAGACCCTCCCCTTATCTCAGGCCATTGCATTGTCAGCACATTCTACGGTCATCCAGAAAACTACAAGCAGGAGAGAGAAGAGCAGGGACATCTAAGGATTGCACCAACATCCTGGGTTTTTTGGGTTTTTGTTTGTTTGTTTGCTTGTTTTTTAGCACTAATTCTATACCAGATGCTATGCTACATGCTTCACACCTGTTATTTCATTTAAACCTCCAGCAATCTCTGGGGTTGCGGCTTTAGCCCCATTTTATAGATAAATAAACTGAGACTCAGAGAAGTCATTTGTTTAAGGTCAAACAGTCAATATTTAGCAGGGCTGGGATTCAAACCCAGGTGTGTCTCACTCAAAAGCCCATAACCTCACCCACTACTCCATTCTGCACCCATCTGATTCAAGATGCCCAGCTGAATAAGTGCTATATGATGTGGAGTCTGTCTGTTCCTTTAAACCCTTAGTTCAGACACGATTAGTCTGAAGGAATTTGCATAGAAGGAAGCACTGAGAGAGCAGCCTATCATTGAAGACCCCTGCCCATCCCAGGCCCTCTGTCCCTCCAGGAGGAGAGGAGTGAGGGCCCACAGAGTGCCTGTGAGAAGAAGCCCCACGTGTCTCTCGCCCTCTCCACACCATCTCACAGCCCCCAAAGCCTGGCTGTCACTCACTCTGCCTCCAAGTCTCCTATCCCTCCCACCCTTGTCCTGCAGGCCCGCTTCGCCCATGGCATGTTCACCGTGTACCCTGGGTTTGGCTCCATCCCTTCCGGAGGACAGCAGGTCATCAACGTTGACTGTGTGGCTGACCCCGTGGGAAAGTGTGAGGAGTTTATAGCCATCGATATCTCTGGCCGAGACCCTACAGTTCAGCCTGCCGGCATTCCTTACACTTTGCTGGCTGAAGCCTGTCTACCAGGTACTCACCACTCACATTGGACAACACCACTTAAAAGATGTTTGTCTGAGACCAGGTGCAGTGGCTCATGCTTGTGATCCCAGCACTGTGGGAGGCCGAGGCGGGCGGATCACCTAACATCAGGAGTTTGAGACCAGCCTGGCCAACATGGCAAATCCCCGTCTCTACTAAAAATACAAAAAATTAGCCGGGTGTGGTGGCACATGCCTGTAATCCCAGCTACTCAGAAGGCCCTCAAACTCAGAAGGTGGAGTTTGCAGTGAGCCAAGATCACGCCACTGTACTCCACAACAGAGCAAGAGTCCGTCTCAAAAAATAAATATATAAATAAGAGGCCTTTATCTGTAACACTTCTACCTCTTTCTTGCAAGTTTTTCCAAAGATGTCTGGCAGACATGGCTGGGCTGCTTCCTTTGGGGTCCTGGAACTTCCTCTAGTGTCTTTAGTTGTATTTTTCCAGGGCATATACCTAAGGGAGGAGGTGCAGCTTCACACTCCCAGGAGGCTGGTCCTGGATTCCCAGATGAATAGTGTTATCTGAGAATCATGGTGGGATGGGCTGTAGCACGGGACCCAGGAGCACTGAGTCCCGCTCATGGCCAGGCCACTCCTGGTGGGCAACATGTCCACAGAGAACAATTTTCAGGTACTGAGCATACAAAATCTGTAACCCAGCAGGAGGGCACATGAGGTGCAAAGAGAATGCCTCATGCTTTGATGATAGGATCACTGGAGCCTTGAAGCATAGTGGGCCAGTTGCCTCCTTCCCTCCACAGCCCACCCCAGATCTTGGATCTTACCATTGGGAGAAAAACGCTCACTGGAGTATGGCAACCAGCAAGGGCAGTACAAAAGAGGAAGACCAGACAGAATGTTTCCCATCCCTCACACCCCCTTGCGTGACCTCCCCTATGTGTCCTCCACGATTCTCCTTTGTGAGAATCCAGAGCTCCAAATTAGGAATTACAGAGAGGGAATCCAGCGATCAGGCTGCATCTCATAGTCTCCTCTTCACTCCCCAGCCTTTGTGACCGAAAACAACGCCTTGATATTTGAAGAGCACCAGATATGTACCAGTGCCACCCTGCACCACATCCTGCAGACCATAGAGAGCGGGGGGCTGTTTGTCGAGGACGAGAACAAGTTCATCTTCTGCAATGTCCTCGTGGGCCGCCGAGCCAAGGCTCGTTTCAAGATCAGCAACGTGGGAAAGATCGCCTGTGATGTCAACATTGTAGTCAGGCCTATCTCCAATAAGGTAAGATGCTCCCATTGGCCCCTGGCCCACCGTGATTGGCATAAACTTGGAAGAAGGGCTCTCAGCATCCTCGGCTCTGGAGCCTGTATGCGTGAGTGGAAATTATCTGGCCCTGCTGGAAGTTATGTGAAGTAACTGGGGGTTTCCCCTAGGCCAGTGGTGATACATTTGTCCCAGTGGGTGTCTCCTCCAGGTACCTTTGTGATAAATGGGTACGCATGAGTGAGCAAACCACATTCCTCCATTAAATGCTCACTATGTGCCTAAAATAGAGAAAGCATGGTGGGGAGAGGCTAAAGTGAGCGCCAGCTCCAGACAGGCCTGCCTCCAGCTGCATATTCTGCTGGTAAGGGAGATTTGGGGGCACCAGATTCTGAGGATAAGGTGAAATGGTGAGCACTTTTTAGCCCTTCCCATGTGACAAGCACTATGCTAAGTGATTTATATTTATTGCCTCCTTTTGCCCTCACAACAACTCTTCCAACTTTGTATTATTATCCCAATTCTACAGTTAGGGAAACTGAGGCTTAAAAAGCTAAATCCTTCCCCTAGGTCCCAGAGCCTGAGAATGTAGGGCTGGGCTTAAAGCCAAGCTTCATCCACATACAAGATGAAATAATTGCCCATTCAGGGGTCTGCCAGGCTCGAAACTGCCTTTTCTCTCTGAGTCAGATCATACTTTTTTTCACAGCAGAACAGAAAATTCAGGATACCAAGAGAGGTCTTAATCAATGGGTTTCCGTCACCCTTAATTTCCAATCCAATGTGTAGCAAATACTCTAGTTTTATGGTGGCTGCTTCAGTTCTCTGCCCGAAAGTAGAATCTGGGCCCAGGAGGTCCTCAGCCCCTGGAGCTGGCATTGTTCGCAGCTGAGGGTGGTGGGGAAGTCACCAAGAGTGTTGGTGTCAGCCTAGAGCTACATATGGAGTGTGCATTCCTGGGGAAATGTCAATGCAGAGAGGTGTGGTTGGGGAGACTACATAATCCCTTTTATGACTTCCTTCAGACCCTGGTGACACCCAGTCATTCTCTGATTTTTTTTTTTTTTTTTTTGGAGACAGAATCTTGCTCTGTCGCCCAGGCTGGAGTGCAGTGGCGCGATCTCAGCTCACTGCAAGCTCTGCCTCCCAGGTTCACGCCATTCTCCTGCCTCAGCCTCCCAAGTAGCTGGGACTACAGGCACCCACCACTATGCCTGGCTAATTTTTTGTATTTTTAGTAGAGACGGAGTTTCACCGTGTTAGCCGGGATGGTCTCGATCTCCTGACCTCATGATCCACCCAACTCGGCCTCCCAAGGTGCTGGGATTACAGGCGTGAGCCACCGCGCCTGGCCTATTCTCTGATCTTATTTGGGATACTAAGGAGCAACTTTCTCCCTATTCTGTACTAAAAACATAAAAAGTGAGCAAGGCCTGTAATCCCAGCACTTTGGGAGGTTGAGACGGACGGATCACCAGATCAGGAGATCAAGACCATCCTGGCTAACATGGTGAAACCCCGTCTCTACTAAAAAATACAAAAAAACTAGCTGGGTGAGGTGGCGGGCGCCTGTAGTCCCAGCTACTCGGGAGGCTGAGGCAGGAGAATGGCATAAACCCGGGAGGCGGAGCTTGCAGTGAGCCAAGTTCCAGCCACTGCACTCCAGCCTGGGCAACAGAGCGAGACTCCATCTTAAAAAAAAAAAAAAAAAAAAAAAGAGCAAGACTGATTTTTCTTTTCTTTTTCTTTTTTTTTTTTGAGACAGTCTCACTCTCATTGCCATGATGGCTCACTGCAGCCTCGACTTCCTGGGCTCAAGTGATCAAGTGATCCTCCCACCTCAGCCTCCTGAGTAGCTGGGACTACAGACACGCACCACCATGCTTGGCTAGTTTTTGTATTTTTTGTAGAGACGGGGTTTTACCATGTTGGCCAGGCTGTTCTCGAACTCCTGGGCTCAAGCGATCCTCCCACCTCCACCTCCCAAAGTGCTAGGATTACAGGAGTGAGCCACCACACCCAGCCACAAGCCTGATTTCTAAAGAGAGACTTTATAAGAGGATTTGCAGAAATCACATGTTCTCCTCCACCCTAGTTCGCAGACGTGAAGGCTATCCCTCGGAAAAAGCAAAGAGAAACCCGAGGACCCTCAGTTTAAGAACAAGAGGGAATAGTCAGTCTTCAATCCCACCTACTTCCCATGAGAATGAAAAATCCTTTTAAGGCCATGCCAGGGCTCCCTACAGTCCCAAAACACTGCCACAAGATGGGAACAGATAAACTGCTGTGGGAGGTTGCTCTAGCCAAGGCTCTTGGAGTTACAAGGAGCAGAAACCCTCTCAGATTAGCCCAAACAAAGCAAGGCTTACTGCAGCAAATCAGACACCTCAGACACAGGTCAGAACACATCACGTGGCCGGGACTCCTTGGGACTGGCACCATCACCTGAGGCCCACCCTTTAGAAGACCAGCGGATGCTCTGTCCGTCTGTCAGTGGCCACATGTCTCTCTCACAGGGTTTCCATTGCTTCATTCTCTCATCTAGCTTTCTCATCTTGCATGTGATTCAGCCAGCTCGCAGCTCAGCTCCACATTTTAACAACCAGCACCAGCCCGGCACGGTGGCTCACACCTGTAATCCCAGCACTATGGGAGGCCGAGGCAGGCAGATCACTTGAGCCCAGGAGTTTGAGACCAGCCTGGGAAACATGACGAAACTGCATATGTACAAAAAAATAATAATAATTAGCTGGGCATAGTGGCACACACCTGTAGTCCCAGCTATTTGGGAGGCTGAGGTGGGAGGATTGCCTGGGTCCAGGAGGTCGAGGCCACAGTGAGCCATGATCATGCCACTGCACTCCAACATAAGTGACAGAGCAAGATCCTGTCAAAAAAGAATTTAAAAACCAACCAACACCAATCTTTGGGCATCCCAGTTTAGTTGACAGGGGTGGGGTAGCAGGGACAATATCTGGATTCCTGGCTTAGTTCATCAATTTGAGTCAAAAATCACAGGTCTAGCCAAATCTGGCCAGGCATCATTCAGGGCTGGGTCCCAGGCTGTTCCCTCCAGGGCCCCTGACCCTGCAGGCAGTGGAGCATGTCCACCACGGCGCTTAGACGAGAGGCGGGGGGGCTCTTGGAAATAAGGAGTAAGCCTGATGAGAATCCAAAGGCGCTGACATACTCTGGTCTCTGCCCCCATCACCAGCCCTTTGCCCGCATCACCGACATTTTTGAAGTGGAACCCAACAAGATGTGCATTGCCAGTCATTCCCATGCCTTTGCCACGGTGTCCTTCACCCCGCAGATCATGCAGAACTACCAGTGCATCTTTGAGGCTACCTTGGATGGCTTGCCCAGGTACCAGCTCCCAGCTCCCAGCTCCCTCTCCTGCAGCAGGACTGCAGGCCACACTCCCTAGGGAGTGTCATTCCCACCATGCCAGACTGACAGGCTACAATCTTCCTGTTCCCCACAGCACCCTGGCCAAGAGCCGAGGCCTTGTGTTTGACATCGCTGGTGAGGGGAACCTCCCTCGAGTGACGGTTGTGCGGCCAATTCTTCATAACCAACGTGGAAACCCCTTACTCCTCTTTAAGAGGCTTCTGCTTGGTCGTTCAGAGAAGCTGCCTCTCATCCTCAAGAACAATGGCGTCCTCCCTGCCCAGGTAATACTGGAGGACGAAGCATGAGGCTGAAAGGGAGAAGAATCCAGAAGTTACACTTCTGCCACTGGGGCCTCTCCCATGCCTAATGTATGAGGACTTCTCTGTTGATCCGCACGCATTAACCTGTGTGTCACGGACTTCCAGAGGGGAATCCGGCATGGTATTTGTCCTCAAGGAAAGAAGGAAACCGGATTCCACAATATATCATTAACTACTGTCCAAGGTAGCGTGCAGTGATGTGCACCAGGCTGAGTGGGCAGGATTATGGGTATTAATATCTTCTTTAGTTTTTAATTGTTTTCTGTAATGAACATTGCACTTGCAATAAGAATAAGACAAAAAAGAAACTTCAGTAGGGGTGAGAAATACAACATCCAAATGTATTTTGATTTGATGATTAAATTGTGGTTTTATTTTACAAAAAAAAAAAGTGATGTATTGTGCTCTGCAAGGGACTGTAGGACTTTTGAAAAAGATCTATTCCCATCTAGACAATAAAGGGAAAATTCACTGTAAATGACATTTGAACAGGGCTCATTGAAGGAGCTGGGTTTCAGCAATGCCTTCAGTGGGCATTTGGCAGTCCATGCAAACCGGAAAGAGAGAGAAAGCTTCAAAGGTGCAGAAGCCAAAAAAAACAAAACAAAAAACATGCACGCTACTGCAGGAGCTGCTAAGCACCCAGCTTCATGAGAGCATAGGTGTAGGTAGAAGAGCAAGGAAGATAAAAATGAAAGGATACAGTGATGGAGCAACTTGTGCGGAAGGCTTGGGATTCTCTAAATATTTTAAACTCTACAAGACATTGCTACTGTTGTTATTGCTACTGTTCTTACTATTTATCCTTTTATGGCTCATTTAGGTTTATTCATTTATTAATCATTTTTATTGCTCTTTATTCCTGGGTCTCCAATTTTCTATCTGTATTTGTCAGTTGTCGTGCTACCAATAAAGACATACCTGAGACTGGATAATTTATAAAGAAAAAAGAGGATTCACAGTTCCACATGGCTGGGGAGGCCTCACTATCACAGTGGAAGGCAAAGGAGGAGAAAGACATGTCTTACATGGTGGCAACTAAGAGAGCTTGTGCAGGGGAACTCCCATTTATAAAACCATCAGATCTTGTGAGACTTATTCACTATCACAAGAACAGCCTGGGAAAGACCCGCCCCCATGATTCATTTACCTCCCACCAGGTCCCTCCCACGACAAGTGGAAGTTATGGGAGCTAAAATTCAAGATGAGATTTGAATGGGGACACAG
>NW_012101698.1:4991843-5031985 GCF_000951045.1 Mandrillus leucophaeus
AATCTAATGCCTGATTATCTGAAGTGGAACAGTTTCAACCCAAAACCATTCCCCAGTGCCTGGTCCATGGAAAAATTGTCTTCCACGAAACCAGTTCCTGGTGCCAAAAAGGTTGGGGACTGCTACTTTAAGGCATTCTTTTTTTCTGACTGCCTTTTACATTTTCACTTTGTTTTCTACAGTTTTACTATGATATGTCCAGAAGTGGACTTCTTTAATTTATCCTTGTTAGAATTCAATAGACTTCTTGATTCTGTGGATTAAAGTTAAGTCAATTTTAGAAATTTTCTAGACATGTCTTTAAATATTGTTTCTATTTCATTCTCTCTAATCTCTCCTTCTGGGGTGATAATTAAATACATGGAAGACCTTCTCACTATATCTTCTGTGTCTCTCAGTCTCACTATATTTTCCACTCACTTTTCCTCTGGGCTTCATTCTGCATAATTTCTTTTGACCTGTCTTCAGTTTATTAACTCTCCCTTTAGCTGTATTGAATCTACTGTTAAAGTTTCCATTAAGCCCTTAAGTTATTATATTTTTCAATCTTAGAATTTCTATTAGGCTGTTTTAAAAATCTGAATAATTCGTGTTTACAGTTTCTAGCTGAAATTGTCAGACATGACTTTTATTTCTTGAACACAGTAATCGTAGCCATTTTGCAGTCTGTACCCAATAATTCCAAAATCCAAAGTCACTGTGGCTTTTTCTGATATTTCTACTCATCTTTTTCTACTATTTCTACTCATCTTTGCCCATGTTGCCCTGCCTTGTCACGTGCCTAGTTATCTTCTGTTTATGTTTTGGGTATTACATTGTAAAAGTTATTTAGAAATCATTAAACTAAGGATCATATTTTTCTTGAGGCAATTTTCATTTGCTTCTGCCCAACACTTGGGGGCACTAGAAATTCAGGATCACCTTAAGCCAGTGTTAGGGTTTGAGATTTTCTGGATTACCCAGAAGACTTAGAGCAGGATTGCCATCCTTGGGAAAGCTGGTTCATATCCAGCTCACCTTTCATCTTAATGAGGTCCCAGACCAGAAGAAAGCATTCTCACCTTCCATAGGCCTTGAATTTTTGCCCTCTTAGCACCAAAAGACCATCAAAAGTGCAGACAACACCTGTAATCCCAGCACTTTGGGAGGCTGAGGTGGGCAGATCAGGAGTTTGAAACCAGCCTGGCCAACATGGTAAAACCCCGTCTTTACTAAAAACATACAAAAATTAGCTGGGCATGGTGACTCGCGCCTCTAATCCTAGCTACTCTGGAGGCTGAGGCAGGAAAATCGTCAGAACCTAGGAGACAGTTTGCAGTGAGCCAAGATTTCGCCACTGCGCTCTGGCCTGGGTGAGAGTGAGATTCTATATCAAAAAAAAAAAGTGCAGACAAACCTCCTGTCTAACTTTTCCTGATTGGCAAATGCTCTGGACAAAAACTGCCCAGAAAGTGAGACTGACCTTGCTGGATTTCTATACTCTCACCGATCCTGGTCTATTTACTCCTCATTCTCTTCATAGCTCTGTGATACTTAAAAAAAAATTTTTTTTTACATATTTAGTCTAGCAATTACTGTTGCCTTTAGCTCAGGTTACCTAGTTTACCATTACCCTGCATTGTTTCCATTATTGTGGCTTTATGTTTTAGCATTCTAGTTCAGTGAATTCCTACCCACCCACTCCCAGTTTTTGTCATTTTTCTTAACAATTTTCACCTATTAATCTCTCAAATGAGCTTTATAATTATTTTATAATGCTCCTTTAAAAATCCCATCGGGAAGCCTCTCAATTCAGGAGGATTTCTACTTGCAGAGTATTTAGACTCTCCACCAGAAACATTTAGGATTTCCACTCATTTATTTAGATCTTTTACGTCAATATTCTTACATATAATTCTTCCATATAGTTTCTTATTAAAGTTGTTTCTAACTACGTAATTTTTTATCTCAGAAGCTTCCCATGTGATACCACTATTTCTGCCTTCTCCGTGCCTCATATTTTATATTCAATCTTTTTCACGATGGTGCCAGCATTACTCTCTTCTAACAATGCCTGCTGATGTCTCATATCTGAAATCAGATGCATAGCTTTAGTCTTATCTTCCTTACAATGGGCCAGAAACCACCACTTTCTCCAAGTAGGTCAAATGCCCACCTTGTTTTTTCTCTTATCGTGGTAGGATGCTCAACATGACACTATCAGGCAACTAAACTAATGCATAGCACCTAGGAGACACTGTTTTTTTAGGAATTCACATCAATACAGACCCTCTTAGAATTATAAGTATTCATTTCCATTTTATTACCCTAGCGTATATTCTATAACTGCCTCTGTTAATGACAGAGGTGTTGGCAACCACGTTTTGACACTATGTACCTACGTTATCTGGAAAGTTCTGCATACTCTTTGGACCTCCAGTTCCTCACTCAGATAATAAGGGCTGATTTGACTGAATGTTCTTTTGTCCTCTCCAGGACAAAAGAAATTCAAAAAAGTGAATACTGGGCACAATAACTTTTTGGGGTCCCGCCCCAAACACAGTACAGTATCTCACCCCAGACTCAAAGCCCATGAGCAGCCTGTAAGCCTAGCACTCATCCCTGCTTTCCTTCTGCCAGCTGCATGTTGACCTGCGGGATGAGCTAGGAGTCTTCTCCCTGAAAGGAAGGCCCACCACCTCGTACATCTACATCACAGAGGAAAACAAACCACATGAAAAAGGTAAGTGTGGGGAGGGTGCTTCTAGAAGGCAATGGATCTCAGTAGCTGCTTCATTAGGGTACCGCTCAAGGCCCAACCAGAGGGGAATGTCCAGTCTGGTCACCACTGGCGTCTGGCTAAGGCTCGTTCCCATTCTAGGGTTACTTTCCCTTCAACCGGGGTCTTTATAGATACACATTTCTTGAAACTGGTTCTAAATCATACCTTCTCTCTTCTCTTTGCAGCAAAGAAAGCTCATACAGCCTCCTTGGTGGTTTCTCCTGGAGATACAGCTGAATTTGATGTCTTTTTCCACTCCCAGAAGGTTGGGAGGATGAGAGGTATCATCCACTTGTCAGTGATCAACAACCAGTATGAGGAGACCACCATCCACATGGTGGGAGAGGGCTATGAGGATGACATCACCTTGGACAACATCCACGGGCTGGTGGCCCCCACCAGCCAGGAAGACATAAGTATCTCTGAGTTCACAGAGATGGTCGAGGACAATGATATGGAAGACTTAGTGGCAGGTGGGAGAAACAGTAGTGAGGTGTTGACAAGTGTTGGCTATTGGGTCATTTGTTTTAAATGAGAGTTAAATTTAAATAACGGGTTGGTTAACTCCCTGAGAATTTAGGACTGACTGACCTCTTCACTACGCTATGCGCTGGTGTGCCTGGCTCAGTCATGGCATCCATCCTTCCATTTATTCATGTGTTCACTTGATGAACATGTATTGAGCACCACGTACATGTTCCAGGCATGCTGATCCCTGGAGTTTCAAAATTCACAAGGAAGTCTCTACTCTTAGGGAGCTTATAGTTTGATATTCAAATTCCAGTTCAACTAATAAGCAAATAAATGTCTTGCAGTTTTTCCTGTCTGCATTTATTAGCTGGCTTGTGTTGGCATTGTCTTGTTTAATTAGAGAGAGTATAGGTTTGGGCACTTCTAGAATATCACTCTGCACAGCCCCACTATTCAACGAGCAGTTTGAGATCCTATGGCATCAGCATCACCTGGGAGCTTGTTAGAAATGGGGGTTTCAGACCCACCGTGCCCTGCGGAATCAGCATCCACATTTTAACAAGATCCCAGGTGATGTATTTTTATACTAAAGCTTAAGACATGTTGTGCTGCAATCTATCAAGCACTAAAGCTTCATTTAATTGACATTTTTAGGGGTTGGAAAAATTTATCATCAAATTGTTATCATCAGAAAGCATTGGTTAAGCGCCCTAATTACGTGGTTGGTTGCTAAAAAGTGAGTTATAAACAGAGTCCCATAGTTTTTCTAGAAGCTTAATTAAAGTCCTGGAATGTACCATTAGGTGGTCTACACAACGTGGGTTGAAATCAACACTCTTCATATACCTGGTGTTTCAGCTCTGTTTGAGGCTACAGGGTGACATCGCTCTTATGAAGGATCAAGCAGGAGCCAGCAGTGAATCTAAGTTCAGAACTCAGATTTCATGCCCATTATAGGATTGCCAGAGTTAGCAAATCAGAATACAAGACTCCCCAATAAATTGGAATTTCAGTTAAACTCTGAATAATTTTTAGTATATGTATATCCCAACCATGGCATGGGACATACCTATCCTAAAAATTATTCATTACTTATCTGTAATTCAAATGTAACTGGGACTCCTGTATTTTATCTGGCAATCCCAATCCTTTATAATATTTTCTCACCGAACAAATGGAGTTGGGGACCTATGTTTTCTCTTGTACAAATGGATGTGAGGGCTAAGGTGGGTGAATGGATGACGGATGGATGGATAGAAGGATGGATGGATGAGCAGCGGGATAGGAGGGATAGAGGGATGGATGGATGGGTAGATGATGGGTGAGTAGATAGATAGATGATGGATGGGTGAAGGGATAGAGGGATGGATGGGTAGATGATGGATGGATGGATGGATACATGCATGCGTGCATGGATGGGTGGATGATGGATGGATGGATGGGTGGGTAGATGATAGATGGATAGGTGGATGATGATGGATAGATAGGTGAGTGAGTAGGTGGATGATGGATGAATGAATGGATGGATGGGTGGATGATGGATGGATGGGTGGGTGGATGATGGATGGATGAATGGATGGGTGGATAATGGATGGACATGTGGATGGGTGGGTGGGTGGGGAGATGATGGATGGGTGGATATGGCTGGATGGGTGGGTGGATGGATGATGGCAGGATGGGGGAGGGGGATGATGGATGGATGGATGGATGGCTGGATGATGGGTAGATGGATTAGTGGGTGGAGGAGGGATGGATGCGTGGATAATGGATGGATGAATGATGGATGGATAGGTGGGTGATGGATAGGTGGATGATGGATGGGTGGATAATGGATGGATGGGAGGGAGGGATGGATGGATGGATGGGTAGATGATGGGTGGGTGGATGATGGATGGATGGGTGGGTGGAGGATGGATGGATGGATGGATGGATGAACAGATTCCTTGAGGATAGAAATCTTGTTACTCAGAGATTCTAGGTTTTTCAAATGTAACCATCCAAGGATGGAAGGATAGCATGTGGGTGAAGCACTATGGCTCCTTAAGGAAGAAGAGCCTCAAGGGAGGCCAGGAAGACTCACAGCCTTCTGCTTCTAATCCCTAGCTGCTCTGGTGGACCACATCCAGTTTGGGGACTGCCACATTGGACACAGCTATAATGTGAGCTTCACAGTCACAAATCACAGCCAAGTGAACGTGATACGGTTTGAATGGCCTGTTTTGGCTACAATTGCTTTCTCCCCACAGGTAAATAAAAGTCGTTCATCATTTTTCTGGAATCCCTTAGGCCTAAGCCAGCCACAGACTGATTGTCAGCCCTTTCCCATGGATGCATGGGATGGAATTAATACATCTCAAGCTGAGAGACAGCCCAGGAATCATCCCTCTCATATCTGGTAGCAAAGAACACTGTTCATGTCTCCCCTGGTTAAGAGGGGAAGGCAGAGAATGAAGTTGGCCAAGACTGTTGCTAGACCGCTGCCAAGGGGTCCTGTGGAGGACTGTATAGATGAATATAGGTCCTAGTCTTCCTGTCCCAGATTGTGGAGCTGTGTCCTCCTAGATGTGTGTCCTTTAGAGTATCAGTCCTTCAAAATACTTCACCAAAAGCTAGAATGGGGGTGATGAGTTCTGTGGATAACTGAGATTTAGAAAATGTTCCAAGCTCCATCCTTCTCTTAAAAGATTCCTGGTTCTCTTTGGCATGTTAAAACCTAGTTAATTTTGTTTTACCTGGAATTTTCTAACCTCTTCTTTTAACATCTTCACAGCACACATTTTTTGGAATTGCCGACTAAAGCTTGACATTGAACAAGGCCTAGGATAACGTTCTAGCAGATTGTTGCCTCTGGCCAGTGGTTGCTTTTTGTAGATAGTTCACTTCTGAGTTCCCAGAACACTGGCACACCCCAGTGTCTTCACTGCCTCCTGCTCTGTTGACATACAGCCACTGAGTCTTCTCAAGCACAGTACTTGAGGGGGGTGGAGCAAAGGGGTTGGGGACTTTGTCATCTTTAAATCTTTGAGTGCTATTAGGGATAAATTTTGCTTTTTGAAGTGATATAAAGTTCATTAGGAATCTGACCACTCCATTTCATCATGGTCCAAATCCAACCCTGAATAGAGCTAGTATACCATTTTATTTGTAAATTGAGTGCTTACTATATGCCAAAAATAGTTCTAAGACCTTAGTTAATCCTCTCAACAACCCTATAAGGCAGATACTACTTTTTTTGTTTTTGTTTGTTTATTGAGATAGTCTCACTCTGTCACCCAGGCTGGAGTGCGGTGTCACGATCTTGGCTCATTGCGACCTTTATCTCCCAAGATCAAGTGATTCTTCCATCTCAGCCTCCCAAGTAACTGGGACAACAGATGCACACCATCACACATGGCTAATTTTTTTGTATTTTTGGCAGAGACAGGTTTCACCATGTTGCCCAGTCTGGTCTCAAACTCCTAAGCTCAAGCAATCCACCTGCCTCAGCCTCCCAAAGTGCTGGGATTATAGGCATGAGCCACTGTGCCCAGCCATAGATACCACTATTATTGGCATTTTACCTGTGAAGAAACAAACACAGTATAATATAATAGGGTAATCTACTTTTGTGCATTATTTTTATTACCAAAGCCTTAATCAAAGAAGGCAGAGAGGCCGGGCACAGTGGAGGTTCTCAAACCTCAGTTCTTGACTTCTATGCACCCACAGGCTCAACACCACATGGAAGCTGCCAAGTCACGGGTCTTACACCCTCTGAAGCCATGGCCTGAACCATACCTTGGCCTCTTTTAGCCATGACCAGAGTGGCTGGGATGCAGAGCACTACGTCTTTAGACTGCACACAGTACGGGGGGCCCTGGGCCACCCACAAAACATTTTTTCCTCCCAGGCCTCTGGGTCTGTGATGGGAGGAGCTGCCACAAAGGTCTTTGACATGCCCTAGAGACATTTTCCCCATTGTTTTGGCCGTTAACATTTGGCTTCTCCCTACTTATGCAAATTTCTGAAGCCAGCTTGAATTTCTCCTCAGAAAATGGTTTTTTCTTTTCTATCATCAGGCTGAAAGTTTTCTGAACTTTTATGCTCTATTTCCCTTTTAAAACTGAATGCTTTTAAGAGCACCCAAGTAACCACTTGAATGCCTTGCTGCTTAGAAATTATTTATGCCAGGTACCCTAAATCATCTCCCTCTAGTTCAAAGTTCCACAGATCTCTAGGGCAGGGGCAAAATGCCATCAGTCCCTTTGCTAAATCATAGCAAGAGTCACCTTTACTCCAGTTCCCAACAAGTTTCTCATCTCCATCTGAGACCATCTCAGCCTAGATTTCATTGACCATATCGTCAGCATTTTGGTCAAAGCCATTCAACAAGTCTCTAGGAAGTTCCAAACTTTTCCACATCTTCCTGTCTTCTCGTGAGCCCTCCAAACTGTTCCTACCTCTGCCTGTTACCCAGTTCCAAAGTCACTTCCACATTTTCGAGTATCTTTACAGCAGTGCCCCACTCACTCTACCAGCACCAATTTACTATATTTGTTCGTTTTCACACTGCTGATAAAGACATACCTGAGACTGGGTAATTCATAAAGAAAAAGAGACTAATGGACTCACAGTTCCACATAGCTTGGGATGCCTCACAATCATGGCAGGCAAAGGGCACATTTTATATGGTAGCAGACAAGAGAGAAAAATGAGAGCCAAGCGGAAGGGGAAACCCCTTATAAAACCATCAGATTTCGTGAGACTTACTCACTACCACAAGAACAGTATGGGAAAAACTGCCCCCATGATTCAATTATATCCCACCAGGTCCCTCCCACAACATGTGGGGATTATAGGATCTACAATTGAAGATGAGATTTGGGTGGAGACACAGCCAGACCATATCACCATATATCACATAACCTCTAGAAAACTCCATTGTACACTTACGAGAAAAATGAGAGTGAAAAAGTCAAATAATATCTTTGTATTACTATTAAAATAGTCTTGACCTCATTTATCCCCTGAAAAGGTCCTGGGGATCCCAAGGTCACTAGAACACCTTTGGAGAACTGCTAGTGTACTGTATTCCTCTGTCCATAATTTGTATAGATCGTGTTGATTAAGAGTGTGGCATTTGGAGCCAAACTGCCTGGGTCTGAATCTAAGTCCTCAAAAATTAATGACCTCAACCAAGTTACAAGTTTCATTGTCTGTAAAATGGGAATAATAGCTGTACCCCTCATAGGGTTGTTGTAGGGATTCATAGAATTGTGTAAAGGTTTAGAATAGTGCCTGAAGCAAGTAAGTTTGATAAATATTAGTTGTTCTTATTATTATTATTATCATGTTTCTACCTGAGAACCTCTTGTACATATTTAATTCTGTCTACATACACAGGCTTGACTGATGCATTTTTTGCCAAGACCTTTGGCTCCTTCCCTTCTCTAGAATATCACCAACAGGTATCAAGAGCCCTCAAGATTAGATTCTCAAAAATACTAATACCAGGGTCTTCCCTAGATGGGCCATCTCCACCCTGGGTGTGCCAAGGACATAGTGGTGACCTTGAAGTCAGACGTACCCATCAACCTGAAGAATATGCGGATCAAGTGCAAGCTCTCCAGAATTATGTTTCAGCTCCCTGCAGACCAGGTCCCTGACTGGGATGACCGCATGCACACAGTCAAGTGGGTGGATGTGCCCAGAAACATGCCTGGGACTTTCACTACAAAACGAAAAGTAAGTGGGGACATCAAGCACCAATCTGACCAGGCCTCCATCCTTGGATTCCTACTGGTCTCAAGTCTCTCATCGTTTCCTTTTTTCACAGAAAAAAGAAAAGGTTCCCATTCTACTTGACCTTGATTCCAAAAGTGACAAACTAAACTTCTACACATGCTGCCTGCCATCCATGCTACACGTACCACACATCTTCATTGGTAGACCTTTAGCTTAAGTCTTGATAAGTAGTTGAGCAAGTCCTCCCACCTTTTTCTTCTTCCAAAATGTCAATGCTAATATTTTAGTTGTTTCCCTTTTCCCTCAGGTATCCAGAATCACATTTGTCATAATCTTTGGTGCATGACAGGATCGTCCATGTGTGCCCCTCTTTTATTCATTCCTTGGTTAGGTTTTTTAACAACAATATAACACACAGAGACAAACCCACACCCAACACGGGAAGTAGAACATTGACTACCTGTGTGATTCTAGCCTTTCCATCCCTCTGCCACCATCCTAGAAGTAATCACTATCTTCACTTGACTTGTTTACTCTCTTGGTTTTCGTTTTTTGTTCTTTTTTTAACCTGTGCATACTAAAAGGTGTATCAGGCCAGGCACAGTGGCTCATGCCTATAATCCCAAAACTTTGGGAGGCTGAGGCAGGCAGATTGCTTGAGCCCAGGAGTTTGAGACCAACCAGGTCAACATGGTAAAACCCCATCTCTACTAAAAATACAAAAATTAGCTGGGAGTGATGGTGCACACCTGTAGTCCCAGCTACTCGGGAGGCTGAGGTGAGAGGATCATCTGGACTCTGGGAGGTCAAGGCTGTAGTGGGCCATGATCGCACCACTGTACTCCAACCTGGAAGACAGAGTGTGAGCCTCTTTCTCAAAAAGTAAAAATAAAACATATATTGTTTAGTTGCAGTTTTAACTTTAAAAAATGTTATTGTATGTGATCATCCATATTGTTGCTTGTAGCTGTAGTGTATCCATTTCACTTCTACATAAGATTCCATTATTATTTACCCTTTCTCCTTTTGAAAATTATTTGGGGTTTTGCTATCACAGACATGTTGTTCACATGGTGTTCATTTGTAAGAGTTTATATTCCTAGAAGTGGAATTGCTGACTCATTGGATATATGAATGTTCAACTTGCCAAGATAATGCCCAACTATTTTCCAGAGTAGCTGTACCAACTTGTACTCCTACAGCAGAGAGCTTGTTGATCCGTGTCCTCTCCAACACTTGTCATTATCAGACTTCCTGATTTTTATCATTTGAATGAATGGGAAATGGTCTCATTATGAGCCTATTTTGCATTGTCCTGATCCCTGATCACAAATAAAGCTGAGTATTTCTTCATATGGTTACTCGTCATACAAGTTATCCCTCACATGAATGCCTTTTCATGCCTTTTGCCCATTTTTCAATTATGATACTTATACTTTGTGTGTTATTTTATCTTTTATAAACTCTTCTGTTCATATTATTTGTCTGCAAATATCCTTACCAAATTGATAGTTTATCTTTTTTTTTTTTTTTTTTTTTTAGACAGAGTCTTGCTCTCTCGCCCAGGCTGGAATACAGTGGCACAATCTCGGCTCACTGCAACCTCCACCTCCTACGTTCAAGAGAGTCTCATGCCTCAGCCTCCCAAGTAGCTGGGATTACAAGCATGCACCACCACACCCGGCTAATTTTTGTATTTTTAGCAGAGACAGGGTTTCACCATGTTGGCCAGGCTGGTCTCAAACGCTTAGCCTCAATTGATCCACCCATCTCGGCCTCCCAAAGTGCTGGGATTACGGGTGTGAGCCACCATGCCTGGCCTAGTTTATCTTTTCTGTTATTAATTTTAATATCATCAAGTTTATTAATCCCTTATTTTATATTTATTACTTTTTGTGTCTTATTTTTAAAACTCTTTCCTCCCAGAAAGATGTTCACTTATATATTTTTAAGAGTTTTGTTTTTTTGATAGTTCAGCTCTTAGCCCACCTGGATTTTATGTATGTTGTGAAGCAAGCATCCAATTTCATATTTTTCATCTAGATGACTAATCTTACTAGATCCCTTTTTCATTTAGCCTCTCTGTTCCCTAGTGATCTGCCAGGACTTTATTGTTACATAGTGTACCTAAATTTTATATATGCCTAGAATGTTTCTGGTTTCTCTATTCTATTCCATTGTCAGTTTTTCTGTCCCTGTGCTCTGCATCTCTGAGGACACAGCTGCCTTTGTTACAGGTGATAGAGACGGATCCAGAGCCTGCTCACTCAGTACTAGAAGAAAACTACCAAGAACTGCAGCTTCAAATCAGTGCCAATGTGGATTTCGCTTCATACCACTGCCAAGCAAGAGATGTGCGCTTTAAGGAAACCTTGGTTTACCAGACCCGAGTGTTTGAGTGAGTCATCAAAAGTCTCATGACACTAGATGGAAAAGCTCTTTCATTCCATCATTCACTCACTCACTCATCAAACATCTATTTTCTACAACAGCATCTACTAGGCATCGTATCTGTGTAGCATGCACCAGAGTGTTGTCTTAGGTCCAGTGAAACATTCAGGCCCACAGAGCTATTGAAATTCTCACTTGAAATCAAGATATAGCCCAGGAAATGTAGTATACCAGGAAGGCAGCATCAGGCAATCCACTTTTAGTGGGAACAGTCCTTGCAGCAGTCTACACAGCCACCCAGGATCTGTTCTTGTTGCCCATGCACCAAGTGATTACCCAGACAATATCCACCCAAGAGGGTATAGGGTCCACCTAAGCTTAGAAGCCTGTGCCCAAAAGACTACCATTTCTCCTAACCACTCCGTAGATATGTCTTCTGGGGTCCCTGCAGAGAATATGCCCAGTTACAAGAGTCACTACACTCAGAGAACCCCACAGCTATGGCTTCCCTCTAGGTGGTCATAGTTCCTCCCAGTGCACATATTATTTGTTCATCAGGGGCCATTTTTAGTATAAACAATGTCACCTAATAATACAACTGACTTTCCTCCCTTATCAAGTTTTCAGGGGAACAGACCTAGAAAGCTATTTCAGAGTCAAATTCATCTTTGAGAAGAAGAAAAGGTTATGTTAACCCTTCACCCACACTCAGACGCAGGGACTCAAGGATGCCGTGGGCCCTGCCTTCAAAGAGCTCATAATCTGAGGGTGGCAGCCGGGGGACGGATAGAAACAGGAGAATTGTTCGTTACAGCATGGTGTCATGTGCATGGAGCAAAGGGGTATTTAAGGCAGATCAAGAGAGTCAAGGAAGGCTTCCTGGACAAGGTAGTTCCCCAGCTGAACTTTAGAGGACAGATAGGAGGTAGCCAAGTGAAGAAGTGAGAATGAAGGACTCTCTCTAGGCAGAGAGAGCAACATGTGCAACATACACAAGGACAAAAACATAAGCCACTGACATTTGTACTGCATACAAATTAGTAATTAGCTCATTCAACTCTTCATGCATTTGTTGAATTTTAAATATCTTTGCAAATTATGATAGAACCAAAAGATAAATATCAGTAAGTGTGATCTTCTGCTGATGGTCATTTCACCGAAAGCAGGGGTCCGCAAACTGTGGCCTGTAGTCTATTTCTGTAGATAGTTTTGCTGACATGTGGCTATGCCCATTCATTTATGACCTGTCTGTGACTGCGTTCCCACTACAAAGGCAGAGCTGAGTCATTGCAAAGACCATATGGGACACAAAGCCAAAAAACTTACTATCTGACCCCTTACAAAAGTTTGCCAACCCCTAAACTAAGAACTCTTTTTATAAAAAGTACTCTGTGCCACTGAGATTTCTCCATGTTATAAAAATTATCTTTAGAATAAATACAAGTGCTCATAAATTTACAAAATAAACACAAGCCACTGTGGTCAAAGCACTTGATTTCAGGCATAACTGGATGGTCTGTCTACCTGGACTAGAGAGTGGGAATCTAATCTCTACATCCCACTATAGACCTACTCCTCACCCAAATTCCTAACTCTTACTACTCCCCTGAAACCAAGAAGGGCATGTGGATTTATTTCATCATCATTTTCTTGTACCAAGGCTTCATCTTTCTGCTGTTAACTGTGATCAAGTTTAAAAGTGATTCCAGAAAAAAACTCTGCCTCCCTGTTCTTGTCTCTCTTTTTTTTTTTTTTAGCCGGAGTCTCGCTCTGTCACCCAGGCTGGAGTACGGTGGTGTGATCTCAGCTCACTGCAGCCTCCACCTCCCAGGTTCAAGCAGTTCTCTTGCCCAGCCTCCCAAGTAGCTGGGACTATAACCGAGCTAATTTTTGTATTTTTAGTAGAGTCAGGGTTTCACTATGTTGGCCAGGCTGGTCTCAAACTCCTGACCTCACGTGATCCACCTGCCTTGGCCTCCCAAAGTGCTGGGATTTCAGGCATGAGCCACCACGCCTGGCCCTGTTCTTGTCTTAAAGCAGGAAAATTTGAGGCAGGAAAAGCCTCTGCTGATTCAGAATTTGAGTTTGAAGTAACTAAAATTCAAATCTGTGCCTCAGTCAGGAAAGGGGTCACAGGCGGGGGTCAAATGGCTTCTGATCACAGGGACATTGTTTCTTTCTTTCTCTCTCTCTCTCTTTTTTTTCTTTTTTTTTTTTTTAAGACAAAGTCTCACTCTGTGGCCCAGTGGCATGATCTTGGCTCACTACAACCTTCATCTCCTGGGTTCAGATGATTCTCGTGCCTCAACCTCCTGAGTAGCTGAGTAGTTGGGACTGCAGGTGTGTGCCACTACACCTGGCAAATTTTTATATTTTTAGTAGAGATGGGGTTTCGCCATGTTGGCCAGGCTGGTCTCAAATTCTTGGCCTCCAGTGAGCTGCCTATCTTGGCCTCCCAAAGTGCTGGGATAACAGGTGTGAGCCACCCCGCCCGGCCAGGGACATTGTTTCTGATGGGAGGTGATTCAGAAAGGAGGGTCTGTAGAATTTGTTCCTGGGGGAGGTGCTGTCATGTGAAATAGATTTTGTTTCCTCTCTCATGGAGGTTTAGGATTACTGCGATGCATGCTGAGAGCTCATTGCACAGGGTGTTGGAAGCATGCAAAATGCTTTTAAGTGCTAAATATTTTTTATATTTGTACTTTTAATCACTATGTATATATTTTATTGTTCGAGTATATCATATGCATGATTTCTGATAAAATTACTTAAAATGTGCCTTTTAAAAAAGATTTAAGAAACAAAGTGACATGACTTCAAAAGGTTAAGTACAGTATAGATTATGTGCAGCCAGGACCAAAACCACCTGCAGCACATTTCTCACATCTGCTCCCTGATCGATTTGCAGGCTTGACGTGATTAATTCAGGACATGTGCAGCTGGAATTCAGCTGGGTCTCAGAAGATACTTCAAAGGTAGTCAGCTTTGCAAAACCAGATCACCAAGGTAAATTTAATGACAGGCAAAACCCAGGGCCTGGCCTGAGCCACCAGTTAGAAGAGCCTTGTTCATGGAGAGGCCAGCACTGCTCAGAGGGTCTCCTAAGTAGCTAAAGAAAAGCAAAGCAGAGACCTTGTGGTGTCTGCAGAGCCAAATGGGCCTGAGGGACTCCAAAACTTACTTTCACCCTCCTGGAGTCTGGACTCTGTTCCCACACAAGGCCGATGTCCCATCTCAAGATAACTAGGAATCTTGTCTCTTAGGTCTTAACCTTGTGGGAGATTATAGATCCCTTGGAGAAACTGTTGAAAGTTATTAATCATTTTCCCAGGAAGATACACATGCATACCGAAGATCTTAGTTGGTACATATGAAGCACTAGAAAAGGGCCCAACACTTGGTAGGCAAGTTGTTGTTGTTGTTATTATTATTTCAACTTTGGAGATGCACAGACCTTTTGAATGGGCCCTTATCCATGGGTCACCAGATTGTAAAGCCCTACTTTAGAACAGTGATTCTCCAAAAAATATGTTCACAGCCCATTATTCTGGGGCACAAACATCTTCTTGAACCACCCCCTTGAACCAAAAGGAAACGAATTTGAAAACCCTATGGAATAAATAGAAACATTTTTCATGAGTCTCCTGTAAGCTATATGAGCAATTCCCTACCTCTAGTGCCCAAGGTTAAGTACAGCTGCTACAAAAGGTGAGTCCACCATATCCACAGAGGGCCCCTAAGGACCTGTGAGTGGGCTGCCTTCCACCTGCCTCTCGCTGCAAATGCAGAATATCGCCCACTCCCTGTCTGTCCCCAGGTTCACCTCAAAAAGATCAGCTTAGTCAGGGCACGATGCACACAGGCAGCACCCTGGACAGCGCCACGGACCACTGGACCGAGGGTTCCCCACAGCCCTTCTCTGTGGAGCCCTCCTCGGGAATCGTGCCCGTGGGGAAGACTCAGAAGTTCAAGGTGAAATTCTCCCCGTTGGACATTGGAGACTTCGAGGGCAACCTTTTCTGCCAGTAAGAAAATGTGCTCGCCACAACACCCTTCTTGGCAGGCACAAAGCTCTGTGGCTCTTACCCCCTCTTCTGTCCAACCACTGCCACCATCCTTTCTGACCCTCGATCCCTGCACAGCCCCAAATTATCCCTTTTCCCTTTGGAAGGATCTAAAGGGTCCACCCTTTAGAGAGCAAAGAGAATTTGGTCTTTGTCCTGCTCATCAACCTCTCCAGATGCTTCCCCTGCTTACTTTCCCCTTCCCAGTTGCATGGAGGATTCCACTGAGCAACAGACTGGTGACAGCTAGGTGGGTTTCGGTCCTTGTGCAAGCATGAACTTGGGAAAGCTTTCTTGTACCTTCTCTGAGACTCAGTTTCCTCCTACAGAAAATGTAAATGTAATACCCACCTGGTGGGATTGTGGGGACAGTTAAATGAGTTGATTCAGATGAAAAGCTCACAACAGTGCCTGGCACACAACAAGCACAACAGCCGTTAGGTGATGATGATGCTGGTGGTGGTGGTGGTCATGGGGTTGGTGGACCTGGTACATAGCAGTGAGAGAAAAGCTAATCCAATGACATCTGACAATGAAAGTCCCTGATGTGGTACTTGCTCCCAGGAAAGCTTGAAGGAGTACAACCACCTTATAGAAAAATCCTGTGGGCTGTGGCCTAGGGTGGCAGAAACCTAAGTGAGCTGCCAGAGCCTCCTTGACCCCTGCAGTCATACCACTGAGACCCCTCCCACACCTAGGCCACCTCAGCTTGGTCCTGGAGCTGAGCATCTGCTCATATCCAGTTCACCTTCTCTGAGGAGCTCAGGATACATTTTTAGGATTTCCAGGTCACTTTCCATATCCCACTAAATGCCTGTAAGAGAGACTAGAGGGTAAGATTGTGCTCATTTTACAACAAGAATATTTTCTCAACACTGATGGGGGAAATAACCTGCAGCCATACGTAGGTACACAGAAGGAGCCAAGTTCAGGCTGCTTATGCTCAGCCCACTCATGCATTCAAGGCACTGAGTGATGCTATTGACCAAGAGAGACCCAGCCTTTGCTCCCATAGAGCTCACATTCTAGCGGATATAATTAATTCATTTCCAACTAACTAAGAAAGCAACAACTGATGGCAAAATAAAACAAATAAAAATAACCTTATCCTCTCAGGATTCCCAACCTGCCACCTGGAGAGCAAGGTCTGGTCCTGGTAGCCAAAGGGCGGAGCACCTTGCCCATCTGCCATTTTGATCTGAAAGACTCAGACTACATCAGTGGCCATCAGCGCAGCCCAGAGCTCCGAGGGTCCAGTGGGGGAGCTCTAGATCCAAACACCCGAGTGATTGAGTTCATCACTGTGGGCATAGGAGGAAAGAATCTCCGGTGAGTTGCTTAGGTTTGCATTGATTGAATTCACATCAGTCCTAAAGAACTCGAGAAGAATTCAGATAGATGAGCTAGACCTATTCCTATAAGCAGGCTTGATATCCTGGGGTTTGACCTGAGTTTTAGAGGTTTGACTTTAGAGAACCGTTCCATTAAGAAAGCTGAATTCTGTCTCCTTAGTTTTGCCACTGAGGAAAATATGGAAGACACAAAAGTATAATCCCTGACCACCTCCTTAACCACAGAGGATCATTGGCACAGTTGTGCCCTTGGCAGCACTGTTATTCCAAAGTCCAGAACCCTACCCTGACTGTGGATCACTAGAGGAGTGGAGTTTTCATTTCCACAGTAACAAAGTGCTCTGAACAGTTCTGCTTCCCAGATGGGGGACTGGGTTAGGCCCAGGTTCTAAGAAACATCTCTTAATCCTTAATCCTCTGTCCCACTCTCTTCTGTCAATTATCCCCACCCTGGCCAGGAGCTTTACAATCCTAAACCCAACCAATAGCACCTACTCCTTCTCCTGGATCTCTGAAGAAACTGAAAGTCTCCAGAACCCTGCAGCATTCACATGCCTTACAGAGAAGGGCTTCATCCACCCTGAAAAGAAAGCTGAGGTATGTGCAAATGAGAACCACTCAACCCAAGGCTTAGATCAGTCTAGCCATTGCTGCGTAGAAAGTCTGCCATAGACAGTAAGTGGAATTAGGAAGAACTGCCTGAGGGTCTGTCAATCAATAAGTACTTAGTGAATGGCCACCATATGCGCTGGGCAATCCTGATGACAAGACAGACCTGAGCTCTCTTGGGCTAGCCATGGAGAAGCAGAGAGCTCTAATATTTGCAATTTTTTAAAACAGAATATGTAAGCAGCAAAAGGTCACTGGACACCAATGCCTGGGGACCCTAGGACTCATACAGTAGCATAAAAAGTTATCTTTGTCAAAAGGACCAAAAATGGTAAAAGGACTCTGATGTGTTTTTACTTGGTTAGGCCAAAGGGCAAAGTAGAGTGGAGCCATGTCCTGTGGCTTCGCCCTAAATGTTTACACAAAGGATATGGGGCAGAATCAAAGAAATACAGACTTGCTGGCCAAAACAGATCTGTAAGCCCCATGTCCAGCCAGTTGCAGAGAATCTTGAAGACAGACATAAATCTGTGAAACAAAAATTATGAATCCCAGTGCCCTCAGGAGGGTGACACAAATGAATAAAGTGGGCCAAGGAGACATTTGTGGGTAATACGGGGCACCAGGACCACTGGCCACAGGGCTTCTCTGGCAGATGACCACTTTGCAGACAAGGGAAGCCAAGGGGGCCAACTCACCCGAACTGTGGAAAAGACAAAATTCCAAATTTCTTTTTTTTTTTTTTTTTGAGACAGAGTGTCACTCTGTCCCCCAGGCTGGAGTGCAGTGGCACAATCTTGGCTCACTGCAAGCTCTGCCTCCCGGATTCACGCCATTCTCTTGCCTCCGCCTCCTGAGTAGCTGGGACTACAGGCGCCCACCACCACGCCCGGCTAATTCTTTTGTATTTTTAGTAGAGACAGGGTTTCACCCTGTTAGCCAGGATGGTCTCGATCTCCTGATCTCGTGATCCGCCCGTGTCGGCCTCCCAAAGTGCTGGGATTATGGCGTGAGCCACCATGCCTGGCCAAAATTCCAAATTTCTATGTGAAGCTCCCTATTTTATATGCTGGTAGCTGGTTCAATTTTTTTTTTTTTTAACAATTCCCAAACCAAACAAAACGTATTTGTAGACTCTCCACCTGGTTTTGAACTCTGCATAATTTCAGTACCCAGGCCATCTAGTTAAATGTGATAAGGTCCAGGAGCTGGGCCCACCATAGACACAATCCTACCTGGATCATGGCCCCCACTTCAGCCCAGAAATGTTTCAAATGTGAGCTCAGTTCCAAGAGGCAAGTTCCAAAATCCGTCATCCAAGGTCATGCTGGTCTTTGAGTGACAGTCGTATCATTGAGGTGACACATCTCCAGAGGACCTGCCTACATTGTTCTGGCAGTGGTATGGACCATGCATGTTAACCTGTGTGGTTCTTTTTTGGCCAAATGCCATTATTCTTTCATTCAGTCCTGATTGATTGATTGCAAAGAGACTCACTCAGGTTAGCTCAAAAAACAGACAGAGAGAACCAGGAGCAGCTTTTGAGGTTGGACTTTTCTCCTGGGACTGCCTGCTTCTCTCTTCCCACCTACTCCATTCTCTCTCCACTGACCAGTTTCTTCACTGGTGATTGATTGATTGATTGATTGAGTCTTTAGTTGCTTTGTAATATCACTTAGCAAGTTGGTTATGGCATGCTATAGCCCAGCTCACCTGCATGGTACCTTTCACCATCAGCTCCACTGCCAGCTGGCCTGGCCACTCATTTTCTAATTCCAAACTTCCGAGAGAGAAATCTGGCTGGCCCGTCTAATCATATTGTCTTTGGCTGTGTGCCCAGCTATTGACAAGTATGGGGATTGTCTTTCCTTGGGATGCTTACCAACTCTTTGGTCCAGTCAGCTATGGCACAGCCATGCCATCCAAAGACCTGGCACAAAACACAACAGCTTAGCCAGCAGAGGCTGTGGATGGCGGAGACTCCCTTAGAAGGACATGTGGGCAGGGCAGATAGACATTGACGTTTCTGGTACAGCCACACCTACATACCCTTACATAGACTATAGAAAGGTAGCAATAACCTGGTAATATCAACCCCTATGACCTTCATGCTGACAGGTCTCCAGGGACACGTGGAGTAAGCATACAGAAGTGTCTCTCACCACTCTGTTCCAAATTGTCTTCTTAGATCGTGTTCCAGTTCACACCTTTCCATCTGGGCATCACTGAATCATCATGGACCTTCCTAATCCCTGAGCACAACATCACAGTCGCTTTCCTGCTTGTAGGCAAGACTACCGACCCTCTCATCTCTCTGAACAAGTCACACCTCAACTTCAGCTGTCTCCTCATTGGTAAGGCTGCCCTGCTGGTGTGTATTTAGAGTTGGCATGATCTGGGTAAGCTCATCGAGAGCTCCCGGAACAGCCTTGCATAAGAAACCTCCCCTGGTCCCTTCCAGAAGCATATCAGAGGGTGTCAATCAGTTTTTTAAAAGCCACAAAATATTTATCTCTTAATCTAATTTCCACCAAGTATCTTTTAAACCAACAATTAATAGCTTAAGGAAATTTAGGAGCCTTGTTAAAGATCCTACTTGGCAGATTCCTTTAAGGCATGGACTGACTGTTTATTTCTAGAGCCTCAAGTTGGCCCAGCCTTCTTGCATTTGCCCCCAGATTATGGGGGGTATCTGTCTGCTTCTTAGTCTGTGCTGCAGTGGTCAGATTTCTCTCTCATCCTTTCATGCATTTATTTGGTTCAACAAATATCACTGAGTCTGTAGAATGGCCTCGGTACTTTTCTGTGGGCTGGGATTACACTAATGGATAAAGCCCAAAGTCCCTACCCTCCTGATGCTTACATTCTAGAAGTAAGAAACAGGCTACCAAAAGAAACATAAGTAAACTCTACACCATGTCAGATGGTAGTAAGTGCTTTAGAGAAGAGGACAGCAGGGTAGAGAGAATAAGGAAGGCCAGGAGGCAGTGGGAAGGTGACATTTAAGCAGAGGCCTGAAAGAAACAAAGGAAGTAATTGTCATGTCCCTTATAACCCCATGTATCTTTCCCATACTTGTGACATCTTCGCTCTGTGTATAAAATATAACTAAAGCCAGAGTATTTTTTAATAATATGTTAGATTTGGCCGGGTGCGGTGGCTCAAGCCTGTAATCCCAGCACTTTGGGAGGCCGAGACAGGCGGATCACGAGGTCAGGAGATCGAGACCATCCTGGCTAACACAGTGAAACCCCGTCTCTACTAAAAAATACAAAAAAAATACTAGCCGGGCGAGGTGGCGGGCGCCTGTAGTCCCAGCTACTTGGGAGGCTGAGGCAGGAGAATGGTGTAAACCTGGGAGGCGGAGCTTGCAGTAAGCTGAGATCCAGCCACTGCACCCCAGCCTGGGTGACAGAGCGAGACTCCATCTCAAAAAAAAATAGTAATAATAATAATAATACGTTAGATTTTTATTTATAAACTAATATTTTTTATAGTAAATACACCAATTTGGTGTTGCATAAGAAAAAGTTTAATCTCTCTACATTCATCCTATCTCATCTTTCTCTTTCAACCCCAAAGGAAAGCAGTGTTAACAGCTGAATGTGTATTTTACTGATACACATAAGTAGGTAGGAGGGGGAATTATGGTGTTTATTAAGATTTTGAACAAATAAGCAATGTAGCATAAATATAACAACTGTAAGACAGAGTTTAATCCAGGAATTCAACAGTGGTACATTTCAATATAATCATTACATCAACAGATTAAAGAAGAACAACCATGTTATCATACTAATATACACTGAAAAGGCATTGCCAAAATTTAGCAGACATTCCCAACAAAAACTTTAATAGCAAAATGGACATTGTTGGAAAAAAAGATTAACCAAAATCAAGAGGCAGATGTGATCCTGTAATAAACAAAACTGCTTCAATTAAAATGAGGAATTAGGTAAGGGTGTTCATTATCACCATTATTATTGAACTCTTGCTTAGAGACTTTAGCAAATATGACAAAACAAGAAAATAATTTGCATAAACATTGGGGAAAAAGGAAGAAAATCATCTTGTTTTGCTTTTGCTGTTTATTTTATACACATAAAACCACAAGAGACTAGAGAAAAAGCAAAACAAACTACTAGACTCAACAGAATATTTTGGTAAGGTGGGTGGATGCAAGACAAATATGCAAAAATAGTGTCTTCTTTTTTAGTACTAGCACCTAGAAACAGAAAACCAAAGAAAACATCCACTTAGTACTGGCAAAACCTATAAAATAGCTAAGGATAAATGTAACAAGACACACACAAGAAAAGACCTACATGAAGGAAACTAGCATATCTGATTAAAATCCGCCCCAAACAAGATCTGATCATTTGTTAGTTCTCCTAAAATTAAATGCAAATTTAATCAAGTTCCAATTAGAATCCCAACTAGGGTTGCCAGATAAAATACAGGATGCATAGTTAAATTTTAATTTCAAATACCAATAATTTTGAGTATGTCCAAATATTGCACAGGACATATTTATACTAAAAAATTACTTGCTAAATCTGTTAACCAAATCCCAAAAGAATTGGAAGGGGAGAGAACTGGATAAAATGATTCTAAAGTTTATATGGGAAAATAAATGTGCCAATAATAGCCAAGAGGAAAGCAAAAGATGATAGTGAGAGAATATGTATTAGTCAGAGCCCTGGGCAGGAAACTCATGCCAATACCCAAGGTCTATTTTCAAAGAATTGGATGCAAGGATTATTTACAGATACATGGGCAATGAAGGGGGTCAGCCAAGGAGAGTGAAGCCCCCATTAACAAATTCAGGAAGGCATTACAATTATTGGGTCTAAAGGAGCAAGGGAAGAAAACTGTGTCACCAGAATCCCAAGAGAGCTGTGACCAGGGCAGAGGAGCCACTCAGCAGAAGCAGGCAACTGATGAAGAAAGACATGGAATCCCCGAAAGGAGGAAGGTGACTTGTAGAGGAAAAGGAAAGGAGTGAGGTAGACAGAGGCGGAAGAGGTTGGGGAATGTCTTCTAAATGTCTTGCCTCTGGAGCGGTGTCTGCTGAGAGACTCCAGCAGGCAGTCAGGAGGCCCCCACTGAGGGCTGGTGTTTCCTCCTCAGGCAGAGAAGCCAGGGAGACTGTGCAGATCATCAACAAGGAGGAGCAGGGGTTCGATTTTTCCTTCCAGGACAACTCCCGCTATTCTGAAGGTTTCAACAACAGCCTGCTGGTATGTCCCATGGAAGGCTGGATCCCACCACTGTCCAGGTAAACAAAAATGAAGGTCTCATTTTGTTTGCATCCTCCCGACATGTCCAGGTCCCCAAGCCTGCCAGTGCTTATAGTGCCCCGTTTATATGATTGCTTTCAACGCTAAGATTAGATCATAACAATTCCATCTCCATCCTACTTACTCCCTGATATCTGTTTTCCTGATGAATATGGAGCATTGAGAATTCTAAGCCCTTTATCTCAATATTTTCTCTTTGTATTCTTTTCCTTGCTATATTCACTGTATATGTGAATCCACAGTACAATATTCAGGCTTGTCTGGCAAATCTGTTTTTCAATTAAACTTTTAATTTTCAGGCCAGGCGTGGTGGCTTATGCCTATAATCCCAGCACTTTGGGAGGCTGAGGCAGACGAATCACTTGAGGTTGGGAGTTTGAGACCAGCCTGGCCAACATGGCAAAACCCCATTTCTATTAAAAATACAATAATTAAGGCTGAGGCAGGTGGATCATTTGAGGTCAGGAGTTCCAGACCAGCCTGGCCAACATGGTAAAACCCCGTCTCTACTAAAAATACCAAAATTAGCCAGGCATGTTGGCGGGTGCCTGTAATCCCAGCTACTCTAGAGACTGAGGCAGGAGAATCGCTTGAACCCGGGAGTCAGAGGTTGCAATGAGCTAAGATTGCGCCACTGCACTCTGGCCAGGGTGACAAGAGCGAAACTCCCTCTCAAAAAATAAATAAACAAATACAATAAATAGCCAGGTGTGGTGGCACACACCTGTAATCCCAGCTACTTGGGAAGCTGAGGCATGAGAATCACTTGAACCCAGGAGATACAGGTTGCAGTGAGCTGAGATTGCACCACTGCACTCCAGTCTGGGCAATGGAGTGAGATTTTTTCTCAAAAAATAATAATAAAATTTAAAAATTTGAAATAATTGTTAATTCACATGTAGTTGTAAGAAATAATACAAAGACTGCCGGGCACAGTGGCTTACACCTGTAATCCCAGCACTTTGGGAGGCCAAGGTAGATGGATCACCTGAGGTCCGGAGTTCGAGACCAGCCTGGCCAATATGGTGAAACCCCATGTCTACTAAAAATACAAACATTAGCTGGGCGTGATGGCGCATGCCTGTAATCCCAGCGACTCTGGAGGCTGAGGCAGGAGAATCGCTTGAACCTGGGAGGCGGAGGTTGCAGTGAGCCAAGATTACCTCACTGCACTCCAGAGCAAGACTTTGTCTCAAAAAAAAAGAAAGAAAGAAAGAAAAAAAGAACAAATAATACAAAGATATCTCTGTACTGTTTACCAAATTTCTTCCAAGGGTGACATCTTGCAAAGCTTCAGTAAAATGTCACAACCTGGTATTGACATTGACAGAGTCAAGACACAGAACAGATCCCTCACCACGAGGATGCCTCGTGTGACCCTTTTGTTGCCACACCCTTTTCCCTTCCCCCAAGCAACACCTCCTCACCCTCTGGAATCCAATACTTTCCTCTATGTCTATCATTTTTTCATTTCAGGAATGTTGTATTCACAGACACATACATTCCTTTTGTGATTGGCTTTTTTCACTCATAATTCTCTGGACATACATCCAGGTAGTTTTGAGAGTTTCTTCGTTTTTGTGACTACCATTCCTTAGTAGGGATGCACCACAGTTAGTTTATTCACCCACTGGAGGACATCTGGATTGTTCCCAGTTTGGGCTGTTATGAATAAAGCTTCTATAAACTTTCATGTACAGATTTTTGTGTATCTTCATGTCACTGGGGAAAATGAGCAAGAGTGCAATTAATGGACATATGATAATGGCATGTTTCCAGAAAAAAAAGAAAAGAAAAGAAAAAACTGCCAAAATGCTTTCCAGACTGTCTGAACCATTTTACATTCCACCAGCTATCTCTGAATGTTCCAGAGTCTCTACAACATGCCCAAAATTTGGTGTTGTCACAATGTTTTTGTTATTATTTTTAGATAGTGTCTCGCTCTGTTGCCCAGGCTGGAGTGCAGTGGTGTGATCTTGGCTCACTGCAACCCCCGCCTCCCAGGTTCAAGCAATTATCTTGCCTCCGCCTCCCAAGTAGCTAGGACTATAGGCACACACCACCATGGCCAGCTAATTTTTTTTGTATTTTTAGTAGAGACAGGGTTTCACCATGATAGCCAGGCTGGACTCAAGCTCCTGACCTCAAGTGATCCACCCGCCTTGGCTTCCCAAAGTGCTGTGATTACAGGAATGAGCCACCACACCCGGCAACAATTTTTTATTTTAGCTTTCCTAATAGGTGTGTAGTGATATCTCATTGTAGTTTTAATTAGCATTTCCTAATGACTAATAATGTTGGGCATCTTTACATGTGCTTATTTTCCATATGCCTGTTGTCAGGCCTGAGGGCCTCATCCATCTTTGTCAAGGGGAGTACTAACCTTCTCTCCTTTCATACAACACATATGTGCTTTTTTTCCTTCTATGGATCCTCCTCAGTGAAATGTCTCCTCATGTCTCTTGCCAGTTTCCTGCTCAGCCTATTTGTTTTTTGTTGTTGAGTTTTGAGAGTTCTTTACATGTTTAGGTAGTGCTGCCTTGGCGGATACATGGTCTGCAAATATTTTCTCCCTATCTGTAGTTTGTCTTTTCCTCTTCTTAACAAGGTCATTCACAAAGCAAAACCTTTTATTCTTGATGAAGTCCAAATTATCTATTTGTCCTTTTATGGACTGTCCTTTTAGTGTTTGTTCTGTATCTCTGAATAGCCCTAGATTCAGAAAATGTTCTTCCATTATTTTTTCCATAAGTTGCATGGCTTTAAATTTCAGGTTGTAACCCCTATTTTATTAACTTATGAGGTATGAGACTTCGATCAAAGCTTTGTGGGTTTTTTCAACGTTTATTTTAGATTCAAGGGATATGCATACAGGTTTTCTACTGGATTTACTGTATAGGTTTGGGGTGCACATGGTCCCATCACCCAGGTACTGAGCTTAGTACCCAATCATTAGTTTTTCAACTCTTGCCTCCCTTCCTCCCCTCCCCCTAATAATCCCCAGCTTCTATTGTTGCCATCTTTATATCCATGCATACCTGATGTTTACCTCCAACTTATAAATAAGAACATGAGGTATTTGGTTTTCTGTTCCTATGTTAATTCGCTTAGGATAATGGCCTCCAGCTGCATCCATGTTGCAGCAAAGAATGACCTCATTCTTTTTGTGGCTGTGTAGTATTCTACGGTGTATATGTACCACATTTTCTTTATCCACTCGACAGTTGATGGGCACCTAGATTGAGTCCATGTCTTTTCTATTGTGCATAGTGCTGCAATGACCATGAGAGTGCATGTGTCTTTTTGGTAGAATGACTTTGGGTTTTTTGGTTTTTTGGTTTTGTTTTGTTTTTTGTAATGAGATTGCTGTGTTGAATGATAGTTCTGTTTTAAGTTCTTAGAGAAATCTCCAAACTGCTTTCCACAGTGGCAGAAAGATTTTAAATTCCCACCAATAGTGTATAAGCATTCCCTTTTCTGCAGCCTCGCCAGGATCTGTTGTTTTTTACTTCTTAATCATAGCCATTCTGACTGGTATGAGATGTTATCTCATTGTGGTTTTGACTTGCATTTCTCTGATGGTTAGTAATGTGAAGCATTTCTTTATGTTTGTTGGCCACTTTTCTGTTTCCTTTTGAGAAGTGTCTATTCATGTCTTTTGCCCATTTTTTAATGGGGTTACTTGTTTTTTGCTTGTTCAATTGTTTAAGTTCTTTAGAGACTGTGGATGTTAGACCTGTGTCAGATGCATAGTTTCCGAATAGTTCCTCCCATTCTGTAGATTGCATTTTTTTCTCTGTTTATGGTTTCTTTTTCTATGCAGAAACTTTCTTCCTTTCTTTCTTTTTTTTTTTTTTTTTGCGGGATTAATTGGGTCCCACTTGTCAATTTTTGTTTTTATTGCAAGTGCTTTTGAGGACTCAGTCATAAATTCTTTCCCAAGGCTGATGTCTACAATGGTGTTTCCTAGGTTTTCTTCTAGTATTCTTACAGTTTGAGGTCTTACATCTAAATCTTTGATCCATCTTGAGTTAATATTTGTATATAGTGAAAAATAAGGGTCCTATTTTATTCTTCTGGTTTATGGCTAGCCAGCTATCCCAGCATCATTTATTGAACAGGGAATCTTTTCCTCGTTGCTTATTTTTGTTGACTTTTTCAAAGATCAGATGATTGTAGGTGTGTAGCTTTATTTCTGGGATCTCTATCTTTTTCCATTGGTTTGTGTGTCTGTTTTTATGCTAATACCATGCTGTTTTGGTTACTATAGCCACAAATCTTAAAATCTCATCATAATTTCGAGTTATGTTTCCTTTTCCTCATAATGAATCTGCTAATTCAGTAGACTCATATTTTTTAAGGTTTTAACAAATTGGCCTAGTCAGGTAATCTGCTGTTTTGTTCCCCAACCAGGTTCCCAATTGATATTTTCTTCACACCAAAGCAGGAAGGAGATGTGAACTTTAATTTGATCTGCAATGTGAAAAAGAAAGTCCACCCTCTGACATTAAATGTCAAGGCCGAGGGCTACACTATGAATGCAGAGATCAAGTGCAAGGACAGGACAGGCTCCATCACTCTGTTGACTCCCAACCAGACTAACATTGTCAACTTCTATGAGGTAAAGGTGTAAGAAGACCTTGCTATCTATCTCAGCTTCCATTCTGACTGGGGAAAGTAGTAAAAATGAATATGAGCTGAGTCTTTCTGCTTCAAATGCCAGAGAGATCAGGAAAACAGAAACACTCCAAGAGCAACTCTGTCCCCAGAATGTATGTAGATATGATGTGAATGCTTTTCTTATTTTATTTTCAGCGGGGTGGAGAGATGGTGGGGAGAGGAAATAGTGCTTGTGTTAAACATACAGGAACTACCTGTATTTGACTACCAACAAAGGTCTAAGAACTAAATTGCCACTTTCTCTATGAGATATTGAGAGAACCCCAACACTTAGTAGCTCTTGCTGGAATATCTGACTCCATTAAGCTAAAGATAGTCAAATCACCATCGTCATCTGCCATCCTTATTTCCCAAAGGATATTTTTCATCAACATGTTACAAATGCTGACCCCAGACAAAGGAACTATGGTTTGCATTCCCTGCTCTGTTCTCTGTCTCCTAGGTGGAGTTAAATGAATGTGTCCAGTGTGAATTCAACTTTATCAACACTGGAAAGTTCACCTTCAGCTTCCAGGCAGAGCTGTGTGGCTCCAAAGCCTTGCTGCAGTACTTGGAATTTTCACCCATCGACAGCACTGTGGATGTAGGGCAGAGTGTACATGCCACCCTGTCTTTTCAACCATTAAAAAAGTGTGTCTTGACAGACCTGGAACTCAGAATCAAGGTGAGTCCATTTAACATTGTCCAAACTCCAAAAGTACTCTCAGCATGCTGCCTTGGCAGGTTAATTCTCCTGTGTGTTCTTTATCTTCTCCACGTATCCAGAAGCTTCTAGAGGGTAGCTGTGTTGGACACAGCCTCACAATGTCTAGTACAAAGCCTTCATCAATGGTTAGGTGGATGGGGAGTAAGTGTGGATTGAAAAGCAATTATATTGCAATACATTCACCCATTAAAATAAATAAGAGTGATAGGCAGGGCAGGAAAAGAATGTGTACAACATTTTCTAAGATGAATTACTGAATGAAAAGAAAAAAAAGAAAGAATGGTGATGTCATCAGGAATGGCAGAGAAGGACATCCAAAATGCTGCTCTTCAACAGCAATGAGCCACTGGAAAAAATTTTCGAAGTCAACTTTTTCAGAACTCTGAAAATTAATAATAGGCTTTCAACAATTCTAGGAGTACTTACTCTAGAAAAATGGCTGAATACCCATAAAGACAGAGAGTTTTGTGGTATTTTGATTTGCCCTATTCTCTCCCTCCTCCCTCATCCCAGCTCTGCAGTAACCTTGAAAACCAACAATTCGGCAATCAAAGTGAAAGTCAGCAGTCAGTCAGATCCTGGAGGAGGTAGAAGAGATTGGAACTCCCCAAAAGCCCCCATTCTAAAAGAATTGTCACTATTTGAGCTGTCTAGAAGTTCAATGGAAACCCCGCTCACAGGGATAGCTTTTATTTGACCTGACTCCAGGCTTGCTCAAAAACAATCAGTTGTAATTGTTTAACACCGCAGCTGACTGAGGGAGCATTGACCTTAGGGGCAAACAAGAAGTTCATTGAAAAATTTAAAAGGAGAGGCTGGGAAGAAGATATTCATGGGGGGCTCTGAAAAGCTTCAGCATATTCCCTGGAATCTAGACAGCCATGCATGTATAAGATGTGTGTACCTCCAGGCTGTGTTACTGCTCAGGAGAGACCTGAGAAGGCCCTAAGCTCTTACCTCTGACTAACCTTTAGGTCCCGGGAAAGATAAAGCAGAGTTGGCAACTGCCTGCCTGAGTGTCAAAGGCATGTCCTGCCACACACAGCCCCTCAGCAAAAGCTGTTCCAGGCATTTAAGGAAATGGTTCCAGGCATTTAAGGAAATCTCTGTTCAGTCATAAACTGACCACTAAACTAACTGAGCAGAAACTTTATTGGCCATGCATAAGTGAGAATATAGACTTTACTGAAAAAGTTACTAAACAAACTAAGAGTTACAACAGTAACCAACCCTGGGGGAGGAGTGATCTGATTTTCAGAGTTGCCACATTTATTTTTTTAAATCTCCAGTTTCCAACTAAAAAATATGAGCCATGAAAAGAAACAAGAAAATATAACTCATATACAGGGAAAAAAGCAAAAAAGCAAAAACATTATCTCTGAGTGAGCCCAGATGTTGGACTTAATAGACAAATACTTGAAATCATCTACTTAAAATATGTTCAAAGAACTATAGGACACCATGTCTAGATAGCTAAAGCAAAGAATGAGAGCAATGTCTCACCAAATAGAGAATATCAATAAAGATATAGAAATTATAAAAAATACATTTTGGAGTTGAAAAACATAATAGCTGAAATGAAAAATTCACAACAGGAGCTCAATAGCAGATTTCTTATGGCAAAAGAAAGAATCAGCTGTGGCAGATGGGATAAAATTGTTGAAAAGAAAAAGAAAAAATCAGCAAATTTGAAGATGGAGCAATTGAGATTATCCAATATGAAGAACAAAAAGAAAAAAGAATGAAGAAAAATGAACAGAAATTCAGAGTCCCATAAGAGATTATCAAGCATAGCAATATACATGTAATGGGAATCTCAGAAGGAGAGAAGAAGGAAAATAAGAGAAAGACTATTTCAAGAAATAACACCCTAAAACTTCCCAAATTTAATGAAATCAATTAAATATCCAGAAAGTTCAATAAATTCCAAGCAGGATAAACTCCAAAAAATCCATACCTAGACACATCATTACCAAACTGTTGAAAGACAAAGACAGATCATCTGGAAGGCAGAAGGATTAACAGCTGGTTTCTCATTAGAAACTTTGGAGGCCTGAAGACAGTGTGATGACATATTCAATATGCTGAAAGAAAAAAAAGTTATCAACAAAGAATTTTATATCTAGTAAAACTATTTCTAAATAGTTCCCATTATTCTGCCAATTTGGGGGAACTAAACCAGGACACTCTCAGATAAATAAAATCTGAAAGAATTCATCACTAGCAGACTGGCCTATAAGAAATAATAAAGGGAATCCTTCAGACTGAAATGAAAAGACACTAAAGGATAACTCAAATCTACATGAAGAAATATAGAGCACCAGTAAAGGTAACTGCATAGATTATATAAAATCAGTATAAATGTATTTTTTTATTTATAACTTTTTCTATCTGATTTAAAAGACAGTTGCATATAGCAATAACTATAAATCTGTATTAGTGGGCTTAATGTAAAGATGCAATTTGTGTGGTAATAGCACAAAGAAAGAGGAAGTAACAGAGCTATATAAGAGCAAAGTTTTGCCTATTATTGAAATTAAGTTGTTATTAACTCAAACTAGATTGTTATAAATGTAGATGTTAATTGTAATCTTCCTTGCAATGACTAATACAACAACTCAAAAGAATATAGTAAAACAAATGACAAGGGAACTTAAATGGTACACTAGAAAATATCTATTTAACACAAAAGAAGGCAGTAATGGAGGAATAGAAGAATAAAAAAGGCATAATTGGCTAGTAATTTTTTAAAAAAGATATAAGATATATAGAAAGCAAATAGAAAAAACACATAAATTTTACCTTGTCAGTAATTACATTAAATTTAAATGAGTTAAACTCTTCAATAAAAAGATAAAAATTGGCAGAATAATGGGAAAAATCATGATCCAACTATGTGCTGTCTACAAAAGACTCACTTTGGATTCAAAGACACAAATAGATTTAAAGTAAAAGGATAGAAAAATAAATATCCTTTATTTAAATAATAGCCAACAAGAGCTAGAGTACCTATGCTAATGTCAAACAAAATAGACTTACAGACAAAAACTATTCCTAGAGATAAATAAAGACATTTTATAATGATCAAAAATTATTCCTAGAGATAAATAATTTTATAATGATAAAAGGATCACTCCATCAAGAAATCATAGCAATTATAAACATGCATGTAACAATAGAGTCCCAAAATACATGAAACAAAACAGACAGAATTGAAGGAAGAAATAAACAATTCAACAATCATAGTTGGAGATTTCAATACCTAGTTTTAAACAATGGATATAACTAGACAGAAGGTCAGCAAGGAAATAAGAAGACTTGAACTGCACTATGAAAGCTTCAGGCCTAACAGACATATACAGAACATTTCATCTAACAACAGGAGAATAGACATTCTTTTCAAGTGAACTTGGAACATTGTCCAGGATTGGCCAGATATTAGGTCATAAAACATACCTCAATAAATTAAAAGGATTGAAATCATGCAAAGTATGTTCTTCAACCACAATGGAAAGAAATTTGGGATGCGCAGCCTAACACATCATCCTTATCAAATCCTCAGGAAGAAGGTGATTGATAGAAAGATGGGGGTAAAACCACTAGAACCTGTCTTCATCTGTTTTGTGCTTCTATAACAGAATACCTGAGACTGGGTAATTTATGATGAATAGAAATGTTTAGGCTCACGGTTCTGGACCCTGGGAAGTCCAATATCAAGTTGCCAGCATCTGGTGAGGGCCTTATGGCTGCATCATAACGTGGCAGATGGCATCACATGTTGAAAGGGCAATGGTTGGGGGAAGAAAGGTCGGGGGTGGGGCAGGAGGAAGAGAGAGAGAGGAAGAGAGAGGGAGAGCAAGGAGGAGTGAACTTATTCCTGCCATAGCAAACCAACTCCTATGATGATGGCAGAAGTCCATTCATGAGGGCGAGCCCTCATGACCAATCACTTCTTAAAGGTCCCACTTCCCAATACCATCACAATGGCAACTAAATTTCAGCATGAGTTTTGGAGGAGACAAACGTTCAAGCCATGAAAAATTCCAAGGTGTGTCACTGGCCATTGAGAGTTCAGGAAGCTCCACTGGAACTCAGCAGCAAAGTCACAGCCATCTTCTCTGAGAAAAGCCCAGTTTGTGGCTTCAGAAGGGACCTATTCCTTTTGAGAACTTTTTCAGAACTTACATTTCTTAGAGCAAACAGAAATATAACATGTTACAAGATCTGTCTACTCTGGTTGGCAGAAGAGTTGAAGGTGATAAATTTACATCCTTTTCATTGAATCAGCCACAAAATGTAAACACTTTAAAAGCCTTGGACATTTACCTATGTAACAAACCTGCATATCCTGCACATGTGCCCCTGAACTTAGAAGTTGAAAGAAAAGAAAAAGAAAATAAAAGCTTTGAATAAGAAAATGTTTTTAAATTTATAAAGTTGTTTATGATAGCTTGTACCAATGACTGCTGACTTATTCTAATAATGTTTAAAGTGAATGTTTATTCTAATAATGTTTATTCTAATGATGCTTAGAATGAATAATAGATAATTTATTTGAAATCAATTATCAATTTGTGAGAATTCACATTGTGAGGAGTTTGTGAAGAGCAAATTAAGTTCATGTACCAATGAGTCACATATTACCTTGTGATTGAGAGTCCAGATGATGACCTGTGCTCTTTCCATCTTTCCACTCTTTCGTCCTTGGCATATTAGCCTTGTTCTCCGTCTTGTCATCTCCTGGTCACAAGATGACCATTTTACCTGACGTCCTATGTGTGCATTTAGAGTGAAAAGAAAGGGGAACAGCGTGAAGGCAAAGAACTTCCCCAGCAAGGCTTTGCCTCTTTATTTAAGATAGAACACCCTCTTGTCCTCTTCTGTTTACATCTCAATGACTGGAACTATGTCTGATGGCCATCCTGAGCTTTAAAGGAAGGTGTAAAATGAAGCATTTGCACCTAGGCACATTGGCATCCAATCAGAGTCCTGCTAGGAAGGAAGCCATGGGGAGTGGATGTTGGGTAGTAACTAGCAGTGCCTGGTATGCCCCTGGACCTTCAAGCTGAATCATTGCTGCAAGAGCAAAGTGGGAGGCAATGTAGGGCCTGATTACAGAGGAACTTTTCTTCAATACACAAACTTCAACCTACTAAATCAGAATCTCTGGAAATGGCACCCTGAGACCTGTATTAAAGCACCAACTGCTTTCCAGCTTAACCTGAGGACTTAAGAGCCCCCGCCTCCTACTTCTTCTAATTATGATCCCCCTGCCATTTCCTCCCCACAGATCAGCCATGGTCCAACATTTGTGTGCAGCATCTCAGGCTGTGCTGTGAGCCCGGCTATCCATTTCTCCTTCACCAGCTACAACTTTGGGACCTGCTTTATCTATCAAGCTGGGATGCCCCCATACAAACAAACCCTGGTAATTACCAACAAGGAAGAAACACCTATGAGGTAAGCAGGCTTCCCAGAGCCTCCAGATGATTCTGCAACTGCTTGTGGGCCCTACAGACTCCACACAGGTGAAGCCCTGCCAAGACAAAAAAAAAGAAAAATGATTGTGGGAAAGAGTCAAACATAAGTGGGTATGAATCCTGGGTCCCTGTCCCCACAAGTAAAACTAATACTTGGATAGCCATGAGCTACCCTGCTAAAAATCCTCTTTGTGAAGTACGTAAAGCAATTCCAAATGATCTAATGAGAGCTTTTATGACTTCCATTTATTTTCTCATGTGATAGACTTGGAAACTGAGGTTTGAAGAGTTAAAAGGTAAATTTCTCTGGCCAGTGGCTTTGCAGTAAATAGCAGACCTGTACTGAGCCTAAGCTTTCTGATTCAAATCTAGCCTCTCAGCACCATCCCTGTGTGGGATGTTCTAGTCCAAGGTTCTGGGCCCCATTCAAGACCTAATGAGATAGAATCTCTAAGGGCTGGCCCAAAGACCTGTGTTTACTCAAATCTGTCTATCAGTACTTTAGAGAATTTTCCATAATGATGAAAATGTTGTATTATTGCATTGTCGAACATGGTGGCCTATAGCTGAATGTGGCTTCAGAGCACTTAAAATGTGGCTAGCGGAACTAAAGAACTGATTTTTTACTTTATTTTAATTAATGTTAATTTTAATAACTGCAAGTGTCTAGTGGCCACCATATTGGATAGCACAGATCTAAGTTCAAATTTTAACTCTTCCCTAGTTGTGTGACCTTGGGCAAATTTTTAAAACTCTCTGCGCCTCTGTCTCCTTGCCTGAAGTGGTAGTCATAATAATACTGTCTATGACCGGGCGCGGTGGCTCACGCCTGTAATCCCAGCACTTTGGGAGGCCAAGGCGGACGGATCACGAGGTCAGGAGACCGAGACCATCCTAGCTAACACAGTAAAACCTCGTCTCTACTAAAAATACAAAAAATTAGCCAGACATGGTGGCACACACCTATAATCCCAGCTACTCGGGAGGCTGAGGCAGGAGAATGGCGTGAACCCAGGAGGCAGAGCTTGCAGTGAGCCGAGATCATGCCACTGCACTCCAGCCTGGGTGACAGAGCGAGACACTGTCTCAAAAAAAAATAATAATAATAATACCATCTGTATAAGACTATTAGGATGATTAAATTAATTCACCTAGGAACAGTGCTTAGAACACTGCCTGGAACATAAGAAATGCCCAATTATTGTTAGTTGCTGCTGCTGCTGTTGTTATTATTAGTACCCTGAATATTAAATCATAAGTGTGTCATGTAATTTGAAATACTAATTTTAAATCTTATCTATCTATACTCCTTGCATGTTTAATGTAATCTCAGTCTTACTTTGCTTAAGGTATTGAGCTCTATATGTTGGCCTAGCTAGACTCCTTCTCTACAGACTGTAAGGCAGACAAGGAGAGGTTGTAATGGAGAGGCCTAGTGCCTTCCTACCCACGTGTGGAGCAGGGTGGACGTGCTCTTTTAAGACCCCTTCTATTTGAACAATGAGTCATAATAATAGTAGCTCACTTTATGGAATATTTCCTCTGCACCCTATTTAATGACTGTTTCAGTCACTTTATCTCATTTAATCCTCACAATAGCCCTAAGAAATAGTGATCACTACCCCCATTTTGCAGATAAGAAAACAGAGACCCATGTGGGCTACATAACTCTTGTGAGATCCTTTGGGTAATCAGTGATAGAGCCTGGATCCAGACTCCTCTCTGCCTGACTCTAGAACATATACTCCTCCCTACTGTGCTTTGTCACCCAATTACTTCTGGAAGCACTTCCTTCTTATGAGAGGGTACAAAACCCTCATGTATAAAACCATGAGATGCATGATCAAGAAATGGAGAATCAGGCTGGGCGCCGTGGCTCACGCCTGTAATCCCAGCACTTTGGGAGGCCGAGGTGGGTGGATCACCTGAGGTCAGAAGTTCAAGACCAGCCTGGCCAACATGGTGAAACCCCGTCTCTACTAAAAATACAAAAATTAGTTGGGCACAGTGGCACACACCTATAATCCCAGCTACTCAGGAGGCTGAGGCAGGAGAATCGTTTGAACCTGGGAGGCAGAGGTTGCAGTGAGTTGAGATCATGCCACTGCACTCCAGCCTGGGTGACAGAGTGAGACTCTGTCTCCAAAAAAAAAAGAAAAAAAGAAAGAAATAGAGAACTGTTAGAGTGAAGAATATTGGGCAAAGGGTGATGAGCCTTGAGTTTGAAACCCAGTTCAGCCAGGGTCTCAGGATGTGACTTGGAGCAACTTGGTTGTGCCTAAGAGAGTGTGGGCTGGGTCATTGCTAACCTCCCTTCCAGCTCTTAAATGACTTATGTGACTCTAGGACAGCAGGGCAGGAAACCCATCAGTGTCCAGCCCAAAGAGACAAGGAGATGGCATCTGCCCCTCTGGGTCAGACTTCTTGGAGCTTACGCCTGTTCATCTTGATTTTCTGCAGCATAGATTGTCTGTACACCAACACCACTCATCTCGAGGTGAACTGCCGTGTTGATGTGGTAAAGCCAGGAAACACACTGGAGATTCCGATAACTTTTTATCCTCGAGAAAGTATCAACTATCAAGAACTCATCCCCTTTGAAATCAATGGGCTCTCACAACAAACGGTCGAAATCAAAGGGAAGGGTACTGAAATGAAGGTAACAGACAGTCGGGAGGCCTTCAGGTGTGGCACCCTCCTTTCTACCCTTCTCAACCTTCTTTGCCCCCCAGAACCCCTTCCCTCCTCCAGCCGCTCTGCTTCTCTGCCCCAGGCTGCTCTGTTGGAGGTCAGCCAGTCCCACTGAGGTGATGTTCCTAATAACACAAAGGGGCACATCGTCAGATCAGACTCACTGAGTCATAGATCTTATTCAATACCATACTTTACTGTATCAGAGGATACAGGTAATCACAGACACTAGAGAAATATTCTTTTTCTTGGAGAAATTTGAGACTTTCAGACTCAGTACCCCAAGTATATCCTTTTCCTCCTGCATCAGTGCATGTTTGTTTTCAGGTTTAATAAATAACGTTTTTAAGCAATGTACACAGACATGTGTTTCAGTGATGGAACATCTTTCCTTAACACCCCATTGATTAGCATTCTCCAGCCAGCCACAGATCCCTGGATATTTGGTTCAAGGCATTCCTTTTACCCAGGCACTCTGGATAGAAAGGGAATGGTCATATTCTGCTGCTCATTCATTTCCTTCTCATATCTAGTAAACATGTAAGGTGCTTGTCTGGTGGGATTATCTGTGTTGTAATAGAAGGTTTTGCAAGACTGAAATCCTTCCAAGACTTTCAAGAATGCATAGCATATTTCGGCAACCAGGGGAGGGATGTATTCCCAGCAGCCTTCCCATCAAGCCATAGGAGCAACAGGACATTGCCAACTCATGTGTCTAGACCCAAGCCAGAGACAAGGTCTCTTCTGATGCCATTGATTCATTCATTTGCCTATTGGTCTTTCACTTGTTTATTTAGCACCCATTATGTATTGGATATTTTGGGAAGATGCAGAAGTGACTTACACATGTTCTCAGACATCCAAGAGCTCATGACTGGTGGGAGAGACTCTCTTGCCTTTTTAAACAAAATGGAAACATGTGGCTGGGTTTAAAGATAGTTGAGTGGAGGGGTGCAGTTTAGTGACTGACCACATGACAGTAACCAGGGGGTGCTGCCCATTGTGGGTCAGGGCCATTCTGCAGGGCAGGCTCAGCCTGGCCTTGGCCTGACCCAGGCACCATTTTAATCAGTGTCTTACCTGAGGACTTGGAAGCATAACTACTTTTCTCTGCCTCTATTGCTGCTGTTCTAATCCAACCACCATCATCTCTCCCTCCTGCTTTCTTTCTTGCCCTCTTCAAGCCCATTCTCCATAAAGGAGCCAGAGCTCTCTCACAAACACTCCATACTTCACTGACTTCCCATTGCTCCCAGAATGAAGCCCCGTCTTCCACTTCTCACTCAGCAATGGCCTACAAGGCCTTGCAAGACCTGACCACCTCTCCAAAGTTGTCTTCACAGGTCCTAGCTCCCAGCCTCAGGCCTTGACTGGGCCACTCCCTCTGGCTCAGGGCCTGGCCACAGGTTGTCTCCCTGCCTTAGGTTTTTCCCCAATTCCACACTCACTCTGGCTGAAATTGACTAGCTCATACCTTTCTTTAGCTCTCAATGTACACATGCCATCTTCAGAAAGGCCCCTGAGCCCCCTAGCCTAGTTTCAGCCCCCTGTAATATGCTCTCAAGGTGCCCTGAGATTTTCCTATGTATATTTTAACCAAGTTGTACTTGTATAATTGTGTGATGAGTAGTTCAGTGGGTACTTTAGGCACTTAAATGCTTATTGAGCAGGGAAATGCCCACCCAATATGAAGAAGTGAGGGCACAGAAAGAGAAGGAACCACCCTTGCCTCACCAGAGAAGACATATAATGTTTATTTTTCTCTTTAACTAATGAACTCTTCTTCCTACTCTTTCCTGTCCTACAGATTTTAGTCCTAGATCCACCCAACAGGATTGTGAAGTTGGGAGCTGTCCTACCAGGGCAGGTTGTGAAAAGAACAGTTTCCATCATGAACAACAGCCTGGCCCAGCTCACATTTAACCAGTCCATTCTGTTCTCAATTCCAGAACTCCAGGAACCCAAGGTTGGTGCTCAGAGGGGCTCCTAGGGGCCCCTTCATGCTCCCTGATGATGAGGATGGCCATGCTGGCAACACAAGCAGCTCACATTTCTTGTGCATCTGTAACATGCCAGACCATTCTAAGAGCCTTCCCTGTGCCCCGTCTGTTCATTTTCACAAAAACAGTATAGGGCTTTATATAGTGCACTAGTCCCATACTGTTTTTGTGAAAATGAACATTATTTTCATTTTGCATTTTCATTTCATTTTCCATGTCATCCATTGTCATTTGTTTATTTACATCTCCATTGTGTAGACAGGCCAGTTCTCTATTTTTGTTCATTTCAGGTGTTTCTCCTTAAGCCTTTGTGTGCATCCATGACTCTGTGCTTAAGATACATTCCTAGACTGGGCTCAGTGGCTCACACCTGTAATCCCAACACTTTGGAAGGCCAAGGCAGGTGGATCACAAGGTCACGAGTCCAAGACTAGCCTGGCCAAGATAGTGAAACCCTGTCTCTACTAAAAATACAAAAAATTAGCCAGGCATGGTGATGGGTGCCTGTAATTCCAGCTATTCTGGAGGCTGAGACAGAGAACTGCTTGAACCCAGGAGACGGAAGTTGCAGTGAGCTGAGATCACACCATGGCACTTCAGCCTGGACAACAGAGCAAGACTCCATCTCAAAAAGAAAAAAAAAAAATATATATATATATGTATATACACACACACACACACACATATATATATATATTCCCCCCACACACACACACCTTCCTGGAAGTGGACTCATTGTGTCAAAAGGGAAAGTGTGTTTCAATATGCATGGCCAGTCTGCTCCCTGAAAGATTATCTCACTTTGCACAGCTACCAGCAGTGAGAGAAAAGCATGTTTATTGTCAAGTCTACTTCCTCAAGTTCCCTGAACATAGAAGCTACCAGTCCTGGCTGCTAGCTACTCATCTTACAGTCATTAGTCTTTGCATGACCCTTGGAAATGCACCAGATATGTTTGATTCCAAGACCAGACTGCATCCATTCCTTCATGCAGTTCATTCTTACACTTACTCAATAATACATGCTAGGTGCTAGGAATAAAAGGTGAATATGACATAGACCTTGGTCTGGTGGAGATCTCAGTCCTTGAGGGTCACAGACATATAAATAGCCCCAGGGCAGCACAGAATCTACAGAGGCAGAGTGTGAATCAGGATCAGGGCTGCTCAGAGGAGGGTTTGGGGGATTACAGAAGGCTTCCCGTGGAGAGGGGCCTGTACTGAACTTTACAGTGTGAAGAGGTGTCCCTCGACAGGTTAGGAAGGGGCGTTCCTCGTGGGCAAAGGTATATACACTTGAAAACTAGATAGAACTCCATATGGAAAGAGCACTGTGGGCCATCTGGGGTTTGCAGGGTACAGAGAAACTGGCTGTGAGAGGCCAGCCAAGGTAAGAGACCTTGTGGGCATCTCATTCCAGTACCCCATGTTCCCTACTTTGCCATCCGGGCAAGATGGGGAAGACTTGTTGCTTCTCTTTCCTTAGTAATCCAAATTAAAGTCCTTGGTTCCAGCATGTCAGGGTCCCTAATAGTTTGGCCATACCAAGTCTGCCTCTTCAGCAGGTCAGATTAAAGCTGCCGGAGTGCCCCATGCTGGCGCCAACACCCTGAGGCTAGCTTCCCGCATCGTGTTGGAGAAGTTTCTAAGGTGACTTTCCTGTCACAGCTCCGCAGCCCATCATCTCACTCCCTGCTGCCACCGTCCACTCACTGGTGACTGCTCAGTCCTCTGTACCAAAGAGAGCTTCTGCATGAAAAGGGAATTGACCTCCTTAAAGCTGACTTGGATTTGATTTTTACCAGAACTAGAGGGAAGAGAAAGCTGAACAAATTCGTACAGTGGTCCTTGATTTTAGAATACATGAGTCACCTGGGGAACTTTTGAATATGCAGATTCCAGGCACCCCCCCCC
>NW_012101698.1:5032200-5091085 GCF_000951045.1 Mandrillus leucophaeus
GCTAATTTTTGTATTTTTAGAAGAGACGGGTTTTCGCCATGTTGGCCAGGCTATTGTCAAACTCCTGAGCTCAAGTGATCCACCCGCCTTGGCCTCCCAAAGTGCTGGAATTAGAGGCGTGAGCCATGGCACGCAGCCAGAATCTGCATTTTAACAACCACACAGGGAAACTGAGGCAGGGAATACTCCTTGAGAAATGCCAAAGCTCTAAGTGTTTCTTATTTCCCATTACTATTTCCTTTATCAGGGAGGAGGAAGAAAGAAGGAAATGCACAAAATAAGTTACGAAAGGGTCAGGAAAGGGAAATGATATTAATCTTCAACATAGAGTAAGTCACAGAAAGTTTAAGTAATTTACCAAAGCATACACAGCTGATGGGAGAGCAGGAGCGAGATCTGACCCCTGTTCCAATCCCAATAGCAAGACCTCTGGGAACTAAGGCCTTAGGGGCCTCCCACCCTCAGCTGCTGACTCTGGGTGCTGTTTTATTCAGGTCCTCACCTTGGTGCCCTTCCACAACATCACACTGAAGCCCAGAGAAGTCTGCAAACTGGAAGTCAGCTTTGCCCCGAAGAAGCGTGTCCCTCCCTTCTCTGAGGAAGTGTTCATGGAATGCATGGGGCTCCTGCGCCCCCTCTTCCTCCTTAGCGGCTGCTGCCAGGCCCTGGAGATCTCGCTAGACCAGGAACATATTCCCTTCGGACCTGTGGTGTATCAGACACAAGCCACGCGTCGCATCCTCATGTTGAACACAGGCGACGTAGGTGCAAGGTAGGGGAGCGGTGCCTCCCACCCGAAGGCTGCAGCAGAGGCCCCTGTCCCTGTACCTGCCCTGGACTTGTTCTGCAAGAGCAGTCGCTTTTTACTTCTGTCCTCTCCCTTCTACGTCCCCCTGCTTCCCTCAAGATGTGACAGCAGTGGCCTCACTGGGGTGATTGCTGCTACTATGATTACTACAATTGAGATAACAGAAGATACTTTCTCAATGCCTGTTTCATGCCTTGACATGGCACACGTCATAATCCAACTACGGTTCTATGAGACCAAGGCTGCTACCAATGCATTTCACAGATAAGCGAGGGCCCACCCACAGAGGGAGGAGCACACAGGGCCACAGGATACCAGTGCCACCCAGAACAGAGGCAACTCTCACAGGAAGGGATTGTCGCCACCATCCAGGATCTGAACCAAGAGGCAGTGCAGGGGACAGTTAAGGCCACCGTCTCAGAAGGGTTTCTGTTCTAGCCCAGCCACTTCCTAGCTGTATGACCTTAAGTACACGACACATGTGTATTTGCGTGTTGATACATACGTTCCCTGATGTGTCTGTCACTCGTGGATAATAAGATGCAGCCACTTCCTGCCCTTGGCTCAGCTCTGCAAGGGAGTGAAGTCCACCTACCCAGGGAGTGACCTTGGCCCACCTTCCCCAGTGCTTCTGCTCTGTCCAGCAGATATTTCTCCTCCTAGGTCCCAGGATAGACTCAGGCAGATGAACCTCACAGCCCAGGCAGAGTTTCTTGTTCTCAGTAGCATTGAGGACACCCTTACAACATCCATAAACTCTCTTTCTTGTCTTCTTTTGTCTTGGAAAAGGTTTAAATGGGACGTCAAAAAATTTGAGCCTCATTTCTCCATTAGCCCAGAAGAAGGCTATATTACCTCAGGCATGGAGGTTTCTTTCGAAGTGACCTACCATCCCACCGAGGTGGGAAAGGAGAGCCTTTGTAAAAACATTCTCTGCTTCATCCAGGGAGGCAGTCCTCTGAGCCTAACCCTGTCTGGAGTCTGCGTGGGACCACCTTCCATAAAAGAGGTTAGTAGGTGCTGCCCGGGGTGGCCCCGTGGCAGGAGTGACCCCAGCAAGTGAACTCAGTCGGGCCTCCTTCAAACATGCAGGCCTGCTCCCTCCCTCCACGAGGCCTGCGAATACATCGTTTCCACTGCTGGGATATTCATTCTCCCATCTTTGGTTTCTTCCTTTCCATTCTTCAGCTCTCATCTGAAGCGTGACATTCTCTAGGAAGCCTGCTTTGACATCACTGGCTAGGTCAAACTCCAAGATCTATGAGTAAAGCACTAACACCTTTCTCCTTTTCTGTGGTTTTAAAACAAAAGGCCTTGGTATATCCCTCTGCTAGCCTTGTCACTGGAAACCTAACTGAACCGTCTGCTGTGTTACCTGGCAACACTGCTTATGGGAGAAATGAGACCCAATCTCCCTGTCTGTAATTTTGTTAAATAATGTTATATGAGTGGAATCATACAGTATGCTATGAACTTGTATTTATAAGTCTCAGCAGGAACATATGCTTTCATTTCTCTTGGATAAAGACCCAGTTGTGGAATGGCTGGGTCATGTGGTAGGCAGATGTTTACCTTGGTAAGAAACTGCCAAACTGTTTTCCAAAGCAGTCGTGTCCTTTTGCAATGCCACCGGCAATGTCTGACATCTCCACTTACTTCACATCCTTGTCAACAGTTGATAGTCAGTTTTTTAAATTTCAGCTATTCTAATTGGTATGTAGGGTCTCTCATGGAGGCTTTATTTTCCTAATGACTAATGATGTTAAGCAACTTTTCTAGCACTTATTTGCCAGCGCTGTATTATCTTAGTTGAAGTGTCTGTTCAAATCTTCTGTTTATTTTTAATTAGGTCATGGTCTTCTTATTAAAGTTTCGAGAGCTCTTTGTATACTCCGAACATAAGTTTTGTGTTTAGGTCTTCAGTCTATTCGGAGTTAATTTCTGTATATAGTGCGAGATACGGATCAAAAAAAATTTTGTGCATGGATATCCAATTGTTCCAGTACCACTTGTTGAAAGACTCTTTTCTCTCCTGAATTGCCTTGGCACCTTTGTCATTGATTGTAAGTGACAATCAATTGATCATATATATGTGGGTTCTGTTCTCATCCATTGATCTATTTGACCATCTTTATGCCGATACCACATTGTTAAATTCAATGGCCAGTTCTTTCTTGAACTATGGGGAGCATTTGACACCATAAACCCATTCCTCCTCCTGCAAACACTTCCTTCACTTGGCTCCATCCAGCACACCACTCTCTCCTAGGTTTCTTCCTACTCGCCGGCTTCTCCTTCTCATCTTCTGTTTGTTTTTTGTTTTTTGTTTTTGAGAGACAGAGTCTCACTGTCTCCCGCGCTGGAGTGCAGTGGCATGATCTCGGCTCACTGCAACCTCTGCCTCCCAGGCTCAAGCGATTCTCCTGCCTCAGCTCCTAAGTAGCTGGAATTATGGGCCCTTACCACCACACCTAGCTAATTTTGGTATTCTTAGTAGAGACAGGGTTTCGCCATGTTGGCCAGGTTGGTCTCAAACTCCTGACCTCAGGCGATCCACTCACCTTGGCCTCCCAAAGTGCTGGGATTACAAGCATGAGCCACCGAGCCTGGCCTTCTGATTCTTCTTAACATTGGAGTTCGTCAGTCAAGAACTAGTCCTTAGATTCCTTCTTTCTTCTACATACAATCATTTCTTGTTGATTTCAGCCAGTTTCTTGGCCTTAAAAAAACACTGTTAGGCTGGACACAGTAGCTCATGCCTGTAATCCCAGCACTTTGGGAGGCCGAGGCAGGAGGATCGCTTGAGCCCAGAAGTTCAAGACCAGCCTGGGCAACATTGTGAGACCCCATCTCTACAAAACAACAACAGTAACAACAACAATGAAACTGCTATACTGATAACTCCCAAATCTTTATCTCCAGCCTGGACTCTTCCCTTGAACCCCAGATTTGTAAATTCTACTTCCTGCTTGACTCATAGGCATCTCAAATTTAACATGTATGAAACCTGAGCTCCTGATCTCTCCCTGAAACCTGCTGCTCCCACAGTCAACCCCACATCAGTGAAGAGCATCTCCATTCTGCTCATTGCTCAGACTAAAAACTTGGGTGTCATTCTTGAACCTTCTTCCACTTACACCCAAGATACCATACAGCAGTAAATGTTATTGGCTCTTCCAAGTACAACTGGAATATACCCACTTTCCACCATCCCCAGTGCTACCAGTGCCACCCAAGCCACTGTCGACCCCCACCTGGCCTATTGCAAGTGTCTTCTAGTTAGTCTCTCTTCCTCTGTCCCTTCTAAGCATCTAGAGCCATTCTGTTAGAGCATAGATCAGATCAGGTCACTCTACTCAAAACACTCGTAAGTCCTCCTTTTTCAATTAAAAAAAAAAAAATTCTCTACCATGACTCCAAGGCCCTGTGCGCTGTCCCCTGTCACTTTATCTACCCCTCACTCACTTCACATTTGCCACACTGGCCTCCTTGCCTTTTGTCAAAACCAGGAGCTTTGTAACTGGCATTTCCTTTGCCAGTTACACTCAAGCTGACTCAGGCTCTTCCCCAGGTCTCCCCTGCTTCATCCTTCTTGATCTCTAATCAAATACATATGCTCAGTTAGGCCCTTCCTGATCACACTGTGTAAAAACTCCAACCCACTCCCAATCTGGCACCCCCTCTGCTTTGTCTTGCCCTTGGCACCTATTTCTATCCTGCACGCTCTGCCTTCCACTTGTGTGTCTGTCTCCCCGCACTGGAATCTCAGCTCAAGGGCAGAGATTTTTGTTATTTCGTTCATTGCTACATCTCCACCACCAAGAACAGTGCCTAGCACATAGACGGTACCCATAAGTAGGTGTTAAGTGAATGAAAGAAAAAGTAACGGACCCATTGAAACTCATGATGGGAAGCACTGTTAAAGTCAGTCTTCCCCGGCACACATTCTGTACCTCTGGCCCTGGAGACAGACCAGGGGGAAGTGTCATGGAAGATGAGGTGCCTGCTTTCTTCCAGGTGGTGAATTTCACATGCCAGGTGCGCTCCAAGCACACACAGACCATTCTGCTGTCAAACCGCACCAACCAGACCTGGAATCTGCACCCCATCTTTGAGGGCGAGCACTGGGAGGGGCCTGAGTTCATCACCCTGGAGGCCCACCAGCAAAACAAGCCCTACGAGATCACCTACAGGCCCCGCACCATGAACTTGGAGAACCGCAAGCACCAGGTAGGCTGAGGTCCCCTGACCCCCACTGGTTTCCTGGCATAGTTGAAGGTGGCACTGTGTGAATGAGGTTAAAAGACACTTTGGGGCCAGGCACGGTGTCTCATGCCTGTAATCCCAGCACTTTGGGAGGCTGAGGAGGGTGGATCGCCTGAGGTCAGGAATTCAAGACCAGCCTGGCCAACATGGGGAAACCCCGTCTCTACTAAAAATACAAAAATTAGCCAGGCATGGTGGCGTACAAATGTAATCCCAGCTTGGAAGGCTGAGGCAGGAGAATCGCTTGGACCCAGGAGGCAGAGGTTGCAGTGAGCCAAGATCGCACCACTGCACGCCAGCCTGGGCAACAGAGTGAGACTCTGTCTCAAAAAAAAAAAAAAAGACATTTTGGAAGCTGAGCGCTCAGAGAATGTTAGATGGGGAGCACCCAGATCATGTTGGAATAGTGAGGAATTGTGCAGATTATCAAGCTTTGACTTCCTTTTTTCTTTTCTTTTCTTTTTTTTTTTTTTTTTCATGTAGAGGGGATTCTCGTAGAGCCAGGGGCTTGATTCTGAAATGGGGTCCAGACCAAGCATCAAGTAATTAATGTTTCGCTTAATTGCATAAATAACGTAATGGTGACTGTAACAAAACGAAAAAAAGAAAAGTGGCCATAATCTTCCACCCTATTAAAAAAATGAACTTTTTTCTTCTATCTTCACTACCAATCCTTATTCAGATACCGCCATAACTGTCATCATCACATACCAAATTGTACATTCAGTTTGCTTTCACTTTACAGTATAGCACTAGCATTTTTCTATTTAACTATGTGGTCTTTGTGATAATTATTTTTAATAACTGCCCAATATTTCACTGAATGAAAGTTCCACAATTTGTTTTACATTTCCATTTGTTGCATGTTTATCTACAAATTTTCATCAACATTATAACTGGTTGTTATATATACACATAACTTTTTTCTTTGGAGGGATTTTTCTTCAATAAGCTCTCTGGGATGGGATTCCTAGCTCAGACACATATGAACATTTTTCTCTCTCCTGAAATATATCACCAAGATGCCTTCCAAAGTATTATGTTTCTTTCCAGGGCCTCCATTATCCTCCAAATAATCCTCGGTCTCTACATGCCTGATAGGTACCTAATAAAGAATGCTGTGTGTCATTCTGATCACATCCTTCTTCTCCTTAGGGCACCCTCTTCTTCCCCCTCCCAGATGGGACTGGCTGGCTGTATGCTCTACATGGGACTTCCGAGCTCCCCAAAGCTGTAGCCAGTATCTACCGTGAAGTACCATGTAAGACCCCCTACACTGAACTTCTGCCGATCACCAACTGGCTGAACAAGCCCCAGAGGTAAGGGGATGGGATTAGGGGTCTGGGTGGGGAGACGGAAGGAGGACTTTCACCATCTAGCCCGGTCCTTCCCCTACTTAGGGCCTCTAGAGGATGTCGAGGGGCTCGAGGAGTCAGAGACAGAGTTCCCTGATGTGACCAGGCATTTCCTGAACACTAAGCCTCTAGCGAGATTCTTTTTCTGTGCTGTTAGTTACTTGTAAGTCTCCTAGACCAATGCCTGGCACGAAATAAGCATTCGATAAATGTTAGCTGTTTTTATCATAATGATAATCATCACTGTTATTACTGAGTGTTCTGTCTTATCACCTAAGCCATTGGCCAGAGAAGCAAGTCCTTGGATCTTGTCCCTACAGTAGGAGCAGAGTGGAAATCAGGCACCAGGAGAGCTCAAGGCCAACAAGCATGGTCCCCTTCTTTTACAGAGAAGGAACTCAAGTCTGGGAGACGAGGCACAGTGTACTGAAGGCTTCCTGCTTAGCATAGTGGGTAAAGGCCTGACCTAAATTTGAATCCTGGTTCTGCCAGTAACCAGTCATCTTATCTTCCTTCTCTTGGAGCATCTTGTCTTCCTTCTCTTATCTTCCTTCTCTTGGCCTCTATTTAGTGACATGGAGATGACAGGGATATGTATTAATACCTCCTACGGATACTGCAAGGATTAATGCCTGTAACACACAGGCCACTTACTCAGTCCCTGGCACATAATAGGTGGCCAGTAAATGGCAGTTCCCATTATTGTTAGTGACAGGGTGAAGACTAGAACCCTGGACCCATGCACTTCCCATAAAATCAAGAGTACAGCTGGCACTTTTCCTTCTTTCCTTTGGGTTAATGATCTCATTTCGTCTCCCGTCTTGTATTCTCCTATGCTGCCCCAGATTCCGGGTCATCGTGGAAATACTGAAACCAGAGAAGCCGGACCTAAGTATCACTATGAAGGGCCTTGATTACATTGATGTACTGTCTGGCTCTAAGAAGGACTACAAGCTGAACTTCTTTTCCCACAAGGAGGGAACGTACACCGCAAAGGTATCTACATGGCAAAGGCACCACCCTGGAACTCAGGAGGTTTGACCCTGAGTTTGATCCTGGTGTTAGCAAGTAAAGATGGCCACCCATACTCACTGCTCCAAGACATCACAGGGTCTCTCATTCATGAGTTGTTTCACCTCATCCATTCAGTGGTTTAAGGAGTATCTATGGAGCACATATGCCGTGTACTATACTGATTGCTGGTAACACGTCAGTGAGCTGAACAGGCACAATCTCTGTTCTCACAGAACACACAGTCTAGCGGAGAGAGATGGGCATTACTCAAACAATTGCACTGTGGATGTGTAATTACAAAATGAGGTAAGTGTTTTGAAGAAAAGGAGCGCGTGTGGATCTGTAGCTCATGGGAGAGGCCAGGATTGGAGATAACATTTGGGAATTTTTCTTTTGTAGATAGTATTTGGAGCTATGATGTGGGATGGAATCACCAGGGGAAACATTTTAAAGTTAAAAAACAAAAACAAAAAAAAAGAAAGTATCTAGGAACACACACACAGAGAGAGAGAGAGAGAGAGAGAGGATACTGGCAAAATGCATCCAGCAGTGTAAGATCTCCTTTTCTACAATAACTGAGTAGGCTGCTCCAATCACATCTAATCAGATCAGCATTCACAGACAGACAAGATTTTAAGGGAACTTCAAAATCAAGAAATCATGAAACATCTAAAAAAATGTTACCATAATATAGAAACACCTGGCCGGGCACAGTGGCTCAAGCCTGTAATCCCAGCACTTTGGGAGGCCGAGACGGGTGGATCACGAGGTCAGGAGATCGAGACCATCCTGGCTAACACGGTGAAACCCCGTCTCTACTAAAAAATACAAAAAACTAGCCGGGTGAGTTGGCGGGCGCCCGTAGTCCCAGCTACTCGGGAGGCTGAGGCAGGAGAATGGCGTAAACCCAGGAGGTAGAGCTTGCAGTGAGCTGAGCTCCGGCCACTGCACTCCAGCCCGGGTGACAAAGCGAGACTCTGTCTCAAAAAAAAAAAAAAAATAGAAACACCTACTCAATAAATCAGAACCTCTGAAAAGAATGAGTTATTAAAGCAAACAGAAAACTTTAAGTGAATATTATTTATATCCCCAAAGGGAGAAAATCATAGTCATGAAATAAGGATAAGCTATTGTCACAAAGAATCAATTAGAGACTCTAGAAATGAAAAATAGAATATTTAGAAAACCATACAGGAGGGATGAACTTTACAATGGGAATTACTAATAAGCTAGAAGATGGAGTTCAGTAATATCACCAGATATTACTAGCCCTTGAGGACAAAGAAATGGAACAAAATGAAATAATAACAAGCACCAGCAAGGATGTGGAGGAACTGGGACCCTCATAAACTGCTGGTGGAAGTATAACATGGTGCAGCTGCCCTGGAAAAGAGTCTGGCGCTTCCTCAAATGGTTAAACACAGAGTTACCATATGATTCACCAATTTAACTCCTAGGTAATACCCTAGAGAAATGAAAATATATGTGCACACAAAAATCTGTACACAAATATTCATAGCAGCATTATTTATAATAGCCAAAAAGTAGAGACAACCCAAATTTTTGTGAACTGGTAAGTGTATAAACAGAGTGGAATTTGGCAATAAAAAGAAATGGAAATAAAATATTGATACTTGCTATAAAACGTCATGCTAAGTGAAAGAAGCCAGTAGCAACTATATGATTTGAAATGTAAGTGAATGTGTGATTTGAAATGTAAGTGAATGTATGCTTTGAAATGAAAGTGAATGTATGCTTTGAAATATAAGTGAATGTATGGTTTGAAATGTAAGTAAATGTGTGATTTGAAATGTAAGTGAATGTATGCTTTGAAATGTAAGTGAATGTATGATTTGAAATGTAAGTGAATGTGTGATTTGAAATGTAAGTGAATGTATGCTTTGAAATATAAGTGAATGTGTGATTTGAAATGTAAGTGAATGTATGCTTTGAAATATAAGTGAATGTATGATTTGAAATGTAAGTAAATGTGTGATTTGAAATGTAAGTGAATGTATGATTTGAAATGTAGGTGAAAGAAGCCATTCACATACTGTGTGACTCCAGGTAGATGAAATATGAAGAATGAGCAAATCTACAGAAATAGAAAGTCGATTCGTGGTACTGAGGGCTGGAGGGGATGCGTTGGGGAAAAGGGGAGTGACTTAATGGCTGTAGGGTTTTAGGGATTATGAAATTGTTCTAAAGTTTATTGTGGTGATGGCTATGCTGCCTTGTGAATATACTACAAACCACTAAATAGAACACTTTAAATGAGAGTTTGTATGGTATGTGAGTTATATCTGAATAAAGCTGTTTCAAAAAAAAGAATGAAAGGAAGTATGAGACAATGTATAAATCAAGAAGCTCTAATATATGTAATAGGAGCTCCTGAAAGAGAAACAAGATACTAGAGGGAAGAAAATATTCAACAAAATAACTGAAGAAATATTTCCAGGGCTTTTTAAGAAGATCGAGTCTTTTAATTGAATGGGTCCATCAAGTTGCCAAACAGGATGAATGAAAAAATACTCACATCTACATACATTAGAGCAAAGTTTCAGAAAACCGGGATGAAAGAGAAAGTCCTAAATGATTCTAGAGGAAATAAAAGGAACTAATAATCATGGTAACATGAGACTTCTTGTGGCAACACTAAACACAAGAAGATAATGGAATGAGCTATCCAAATGTCTGAGTGAGAATGATTGTCAATCTAGAACTCTTTTTCCAGGCAAAACTCTTCTGACACCAAAACTTGGACATACAAGGACTCAAAGTAACTGACCTAGGGCCAGGCACAGTGGCTCACGCCTGTAATCCCAACACTTTGGGAGGCCAAGGGGGGCTGGCACGTGCCTATAGTCCCAGCTACTCAGGAGGCTGAGGTAGGAGGACTGATTGAGCCCAGGAGATTGAGGTTGCAGTGAGCCGAGATGACACCACTGCACTCCACGTGGGCAACAGAACAAAACTATGTCTCAAAAAAAAAAAAAAAAAAGTAAACCACCCATATGCACAAACTCCATACGAAAATAAATACAAAATTAAAAGTTTTTGAATTAACAAAGCTTCAAAAATAAGTAAGTGACCCATGTGCAGTGGCTCACGCCTGTAATTCCAACACTTTGGAAGGCTGAGGTGGATGGATCACTTGAGGTTAGGAGTTCAAGACCAGCCTAGCCAACATAGTGAAACCCTATCTCTACTAAAAATACAAAAATTGGCTCAGCATGGTGATGCATGCCTGTAGTCCCAGCTACTCAAGAGGCTGAGGCAGGAGAATTGCTTGAACCTGGGAGGCAAAGGTTGCAGTGAGCCAAGATCACACCACTGCACTCCATTCTGGGCAACAGAGAGAGACCTTGTCTCAAAAAAAAAAAAAAGTGACTCAAAGAGGAAAGTACAAGGATATAATAAGCAAAGAATCAAAATTAAATTGATAGGTAATTTTAAATAATTGTTGAAAGACAATCTAATGTAAATATTTCATATGACCTGAACATAGGAAATAGCAAGGGGAAGAATAAAATAAGGCAATGAGAAACATTTCCTCATTCTGGAGGAATTGAATGGGAGAAATAAGAGAAGTTTTCTCATTCGGAAAGAAGAGTAGGAAGAGAATAGAGATATTCATAAACTGTAGATGTAAACAAAAAATAAGTAAAGATATGTATTAAAATAGAAGTGAAAAGATTTTGGAGTAAAAATGACAGAGTGAACCCAGATCACCAGTCTCCTTACAGTAATATATATTGAAATTTAAAATAATAACATTTTTTAAAGAATAGAAAGCATTTCTGCTTCTGGTTATAATGATTATAATAATCCATTTTATACTCCTCCCACTATAAAAAATAAAAAATTTTTAAAAAAACATAAAACTCAACCAAATCTCTGAGGCAACTTTTCTCAGGCATTAGACAACAGGCAGCACAATACTGCAGTCCTCCAAAGGGAAGGAAAACTCATGATATGAATCCCCACGATTATCCTGGTTCTCTACCTAAGGACAATTTCCTGACTACAGTTCAGTGAGCTAGAGTCCACGCAAAGCACAGCAGCCCCCAAAGAGCTGAGGAGGCAGAAGTCAGAGTTTGGGGCATTCAGAAAGGCTGGTCTCTACAGGGTAGGACACCAGAGAGAAAGGACCAGTGCATGAGTAAAGAGGACAGGTCAGAAGACAGCATGGGGGTTCAAACCCTCACTATCCTTGGCTAAGAGTTGGACTGCACATGTGCAGGGTGAGACAACATGAGATTTACTAGGGAACAGCTGCTATTTGGTTGATAAAGGAATAGTAATACTATGTGTTAATCAGTGCTGGGGAACATTGGAAGTCTGGCCCAGCCAGAGGAAAGAGATTGCATTAATACCTCGTTAAAATCCTGAAAACCCAGCTAAAATACTAGAAAAGCCAGAAGAAAGGCTTAGGAGAAAGGGCCATTCCCTTAGTATAAGGCCTTCCCTTTGTTAGCCCTTTAAGAAAGCCTAAAACTAAGCACATACAAGTTCTACAGGGAGGACAAAATCTGGAGATTGCATCCCAGCAAGTCAGAAGGTCCTGATACATACCTTGAGCTTTACACAGATGTGCTCTAACAAAGCATAAAACCAAACCCACACAAATTTAAGTCAGTGATTCAGCTGCCTCCTAGAACAAAATCAACACTGTTAAAAGGAAGAGAATCCAGAATCTCTACAATGATCATCAGCATTGTCCAGTACGCAAACAAAAATTACTAGACCTGTGGAGAAGCAGAAAAATGAGATCCATTGTCAAGAATAAAAAGCAGACAATGGAAACTGACTCCAAGATGGGCCAGATGTTGGATTTAGCAGGCAAAGACTTCACAGCAACTGTTCTAAACATAACGTAACATTCTCTGGGAAGACGAAAATGAGAGAGAATGTGAATGAGGCAGAAAATTAAATTACAGACATAACTCAGAAATACTGTGGGTTCAGTTCCAGGCCACTATGACAAAGCTAACATTACAGTAAAGTGAGTCACAATTTTTTTTGTTTCCTGGTACTTATAAAAGTTATGTTTAAACTATACTGTAGTCTATTAAGTGTACAATAACATTAGGTCTTTAAAAGTAATGTATAGGCCAGGCGCGGTGGCTCAAGCCTGTAATCCCAGCACTTTGGGAGGCCAAGACAGGTGGATCATGAAGTCAGGAGATCGAGACCATCCTGGCTAACATGGTGAAACCCCATCTCTACTAAAAATTACAAAAAACTAGCCGGACGAGGTGGCGGGCGCCTGTAGTCCCAGCTACTCGGGAGGCTGAGGCAGGAGAATGGCGTAAACCCGGGAGGCGGAGCTTGCAGTGAGCTGAGATACGGCCACTGCACTCCAGCCTGGGCGACCGAGCGAGACTCTGTCTCAAAAAAAAAAAAAAAAAGAAATTTTCCTAATTGGATTAAAAAAAAATAAAACTATAGATCCAAGAAACTTGGAAAACTTCAAGCAGGAAAAATAAAAAAAACTATTCCTGTACACATCAGGCATTGTTTCATTTTCAAACTGCCAAAAAACAAAGATAAAGAGAAAAGCTTAAAGCAGTCAGAGGGGAAAAATACGTATTACAGAGAGAGGGACAGCGATAACAATGGCTGTCCTAGAGTTCTGGCTTCACCTAGGAAATAATGGAAGCTATCTGTAAAGTGCTGAAAGAAAAGGAAACAGTTCATCTAAAATTCTTTATCCACTGAAAATGTCCTTTAAAACTGAGAGTGAAATAGACATTTTCATATAAAAGAACCTGAGAGCATTCATTATCAGCAGATTTACCTTACTGCACAACATGTTAATAGATCTTCTTCGGTCTGAAGGGAAATGATACCAGATGGGAACTTCAGTCTGCAAGAAGAAAATAGGAGCTCTAGAAATGGTCAATACCTAGGGAAATGCAAAATATATATTTGGAGGGTTTTTTCTTCGATTTCTTAAAAGACAACTGACAGTTTATAACACATATAACATTCTAAGGTAGATGTTCTTATGTATGTAGAAATAAAAGATATGACAACAAAAGCACAAAAGATGGAGTGGACAGGCAAATGAAGTGATGCTAAAGCAAGGTTATTATTAAGTGTGAGGTAGGGACCAGAAATCGTCCATTGTCAAGTGGGAAGTGATAAAATATTAATATTTAATAAATGTTGATAAGGATTCATTTTTAGCTCTGGAGCAACCATTAAACATTGTTTTAAAGGCCAGGCACAGTGGCTCACACCTGTAATCCCAGCACTTTGGGAGGCTGAAGCAGGCAAATCACCTGAGGTCAGGAGTTCAAGACCCGCCTGGCCAACATGGTGAAACCCCGTCTCTACTAAAAATACAAAAATTAGTTGGGCGTGGTGGCACATGCCTGTAATCCCAGCTACTTGGGAGGCTGAGGCTGGAAAGTCACTTGAACCCAGGAGGTGGAGGTTGCAGTGAACTGAGATCGCACCACTGCACTCCAACCTAGGTGACAGAGTGAGACTCCATCTCAATAAAAAAAAAAGTTTTAAAATATGACTAAGAAGCCAGTATAGAAAATAAAAAATGTTCCAAAAGATTATATATCAATCCAAAAGAAAGCAGGAAAGTAACAACAGAAAAATGAAAAATAAAAGGGATATGTGGAAAATAACTAGCAAGGAAGCAGACTTCGGGTCAAACATAGAAACAATCACTTTAGGCCAGGCGTGGTGGCTCATGCCTGTAATCCCAGTACTTTGGGAGGCCGAGGCGAGCAGATCACGAGGTCAGGAGATCGAGACCACGGTGAAACCCTGTCTCTACTAAAAACACAGAAAAATTAGCCAGGCGCGGTGGTGGGTGCCTATAGTCCCAGCTACTCAGGAGGCTGAGGCAGGAGAATGACGTGAACCTGGAAGGCGGAGCTTGCAGTGAGCCGAGATCTGGCCACTGCACTCCAGCCTGGGTGACAGAGTGAGACTCCGTCTCAAAAAAAAAAAAAAAAAATCACTTTAAATGTAAAACACTAAACACTCCAATTAAAAGACAGGGAGTGTTAGAGGCTCTTCAAGACACAAAGAAGTTGAAAGTAAAAAGCCAGACTATATAAAAAACTATTAACACCTAATAATAATAAGATAAACAACCCAATGTGTTAGAAAGGACAAACCACCTGAATAGACCCTATTGCATAAAAGCAGCTATGTGAATGACCAATAAAAACAAGAGAAGATGCTGAACATTATCAGTCACCAGGGAAAAGAACTTAAAAAGGTGAGCAGCACAAGAAGTCCGTTGCCGGGTGAAGGTGTTGTTACAAGTGTGAGCTCTAGAGTCAGTCTAACCTGGGTTCAAATCTTGGTCCTGACTTTTCTTTACGTGTGACCTTGGGCAAGATACTTGCTAAGCCTCAGTTCCCTCATCTTTAAAAAATAAAAATAAATAAAATAAAATAAAGGTGAAGTGGCATAATAACAGTGCCTACGAATTGTGTGAATTAACTAAGTAAGCATTTCTATTTATTGCCTGGCACACAGTAATCATTAATTAAGTGTTAGATGCTATTGTTGTTTTTAAACTATCCCAACAGCAACAGGAATAGGAAGAAAGCCCATTGTGGTCAGGCACAGTGGCTCACACCTATAATCCCAGCACTTTGGGAGGTCAACATGGACAGATCACTCGAGGTCAGGAGTTCAGGACCAGCCTGACCAACATCATGAAACCCTGTCTCTACTAAAACTGCAAAAATTAGCCAGGCAGGTGCCTGTAATCCCAGCTACTTGGGAGGCTGATGCAGAAGAATCGCTTGAACCCGGAAGGTGGGGGTTGCAGTGAGCCGAGTCATGCCATTGCACTCTAGCCTGGGCAACAGAGTGAGACTCCCTCTAAAAAAAAAAAAAAGAAAGAAAGAAAGAAAGAGAGAGAGAGAGAGAGAGGCAGGCAAGCCCAGCCCATTGAAACTTACCTCAGAGGTCTTGCTTGTTTTCCAGAGCCGGCCAGCTGTCCCCACCAGGAAAGTGCTGGCATTGGACAGTCCTGCTCTAGCCTCTTCTAACGCAAGCCCAGGCTATTTAATAATCGCTCATCTGGGAGGAGCCGGACTAGAATCCCTAACTAGAAAGTCTGACTGGCAAGGATCCGGGTAGGCTGCGAGGGTCCTGTCAGCCTGGTACCCGTGCTTCACATGCCAAACAATGCTAACAAAGAGAAGCAGCCCCTGAAAATGTGCAGAGGCTTCCGGCTCACCCCTGCTCTTCCCTGTTTCCTCCCTCTCTCCCCGTGAATGCAGGTGATCTTCCGAAACGAGGTGACAAATGAGTTCTTGTACTACAATGTGAGTTTCAGGGTCATCCCTTCAGGCATCATCAAAACCATCGAGATGGTGACCCCAGTCCGGCAAGTTGCATCAGCCTCCATCAAGTTGGAGAACCCTCTGCCCTACTTGGTGACCTTCTCCACGGAATGCCGGGTGCCCGACATCGCCCTGCCCTCCCAGTTCGTGGTACCTCCCAACTCCGAGGTACGGCCCCTTGGCTGTCAGGGGCTCCCTGAGAGCTGTGACAGTGGCTTCCACCCACAAGATCTCTGGATCCACACTCTGCATTCCCGGAGGGTGGGCTGGCCTGGCAGTGGTCAGGAAGGCAGGGGATGGGACAATCACCTTCATGTTCCTTTCCTTGTTGCTAAAGTCCTCACAGGAGCTTGGGCATGTAGTTCGGAATTCTCTCCTATGAACCTTGTCTCTATGATTTGTTTGTTTGCTTTGTTCCAGCTAAAACTGTTTTTCTTGTTTTTTGATAATTATAAAAGTAGTAGAGAGTCCAGGCGCGGTCACTCACGCCTATAATCCCACCACTTTGGGAGGCGAGGGAGGGCAGATCACTTGAGGTCAGGAGTTTGAGACTAGCCTGGCCAACATGGTGAAACTCCATCTCTACTAAAAATACAAAAATTAGCCCGGTATGGTGGTGGACACCTGTAATCCCAGCTACTCGGGAGGCTGAGGCAGAAGAATTGCTTGAACCCGGGAGGCGGAGGTTGCAGTGAGGCGAGATCGCACCACTGCACTACAGCCTGGGCAACAGAGCAAGACTCTATCTCGAAATAAAATAAAATAAAAGTAGTACAGAATAGGTGTGAAAAGGAAAACAAGGTACGTAATAGCATGTGCACACACACACGTACTACTTCAGGAAGGAGCAAAAGAAAACTGACAGTGGTTAGGAGGGCATGGATGGAATTACAGAATTGTGAACTAGTAGGGAGATTAACTTTCTTTGGAGTCTTTTTATCTGGTTATCACTCCAAACTCTCACTGTCCGGATTCTATCAAATCTCTTCTGTTTCTCCACCTTCAACCGACCTGACGAGTTCCCCTCACTCCAGCCCCCGCCGACTCCCTTCCTTTGCAGAATCTACAATCCATTTTGTTCTTCAGAGCAAGTCTCCATGCCCTTTATTTTATTTTGATCTTTTTCACTGTGAACTATAAAATCTATACCAAAAAGTCTATAAAACATATATATACCTGTAATGTATTAAAACATGTGTTTCAAATAAATAACTGTGAAATAAATACCTGTTTCATACCCAGGCCAAGAATTATGAAATTGCCATCACCCCAGAAACCTCCTTCAGCCATGTGCCCCTCTGCAATCACAACACCCTCCCTCTCTCACCCCTCAGAGTTACCAGTGTTCTTATTTTGTGATCATTTTGTTGTTGTTGTTTTTGAGCAATACAGTTTAGATTTTCCTGTTTTTGAACTTTCTGTGAGAGAAATCACAGCATATGCTTTCTCTAATGTGTTCTTTCTTTTGCTCAATATTGTGATTGAGACAGCCATCTATGTTGTTGCACGCAGCTGAGGTTCACATGTCTTTGCTGCTGTGGAATATCCCATTGTGTGACTAGACCACAACTTAGATATTCATTCTTCAGTGGCTGGTCATTTGTGTTGGTTTCAATGTCTAGTTATCCCGAAAAATGTAGCCATGGATCTCCTGGTACATGTATCCTCCCAATGCACATAGGCATACTTTGTTCCACAGTGTGTGCCTAGGAGTAGAACCACTGGTCATAGAGTGTGCATAGCTATCACTTTAGTAGGTAATTGCCAATCAGTGATGAGAGTTCCTGATGTTCAACATCTTCACCAACCCTTGGTATTGTCAGGTTTTTTTTAAGGTTTACTAATCTGATAAACTGCTAACTCCTCATGGACTTAATTTCCCTTTTTACAAACAGATTGATTTCAGTTGGGTAATATTATGTATAGGAGATCTGCATCTGTGTTCATGAGTGAGCTTAGATCACCGTTTTCCTCTCTCGTACTGTCTCTGTCCAGTTTGCGTATCAAAGTTTTGCAAGCCATATAGAGTCAGGCATTTTCTCACTTTCTGGATTCTGTGAGTTTATAAAAGATTGAAATTATGTCTTTCTTGAACTCGCAGATGAAACCACCTAGGCCTGGTTGGTTTTTGTATGTGTGGAGGTGGAGGAGATTGTCTACTACTTATTTGTCTACTGCTATTCAATTCCTTTAATGGGTTATTGGACTACTTAGATTTTCTGTTTCTACTTGAGTCAGTAATAAGACCATGTTCATTTCATCCATATATTAAAATGTTGGTATACAATTCTTAATATCATATTACCTTTTTAATATGACGTCGCTTTTTCATTTCTAATGTTGGTTGTTGTGCCTTCTCTCTCTGTTTCTTGATTAGTCTTACCAGAGGTTTCTTTCCAAAATGCATCTTTTGGCTCCGTTGTGACTCTATCGTATGGTTGCTTTCTGGTCAGTTGATTTCTGCTTTTGTCTTTATTATTTCCTTCCTTCTGCTTCCTTTGGGATACTGGGGGCTCATCTAATTTCTAAGATGAATGCTTAGTGCTTTGACTTCTAGTCTTCCTGATTTTCCAGTCTATACATTTAAGATTATAAATATCTAAGTACTGCTTTAGCCGTTATACAAATTGTGATTGTAGTGTTTTTTATTCAGTTCAAAAAGGTTCTAATTTTTGTGATTAATACTTTTTTAACTAATGGTTATTAGAAGAGTTTCTTAATTTCTAAACATGTGGATTTTTCTAGTTATTTTTTAAGTTACTTTGTGATCTGAGAACATATTCTATATTATTTCAGTTCTCTAAAATGTGTTTAGACTTGTTTTTATGGCCCGGTGTGTGGTTTTGTGAGGTGGTTGTTTTTGTTTTTGTTTTTCGATCCTCCATCTATTTTTTTAAAAGAATGCATTTGCCATTTTGAGGTTTATTTTTTAGACAAGAGTCTCACTCAGTCAGCTGGAGCGCAGTGGCGTGATATCAGCTCACTGCAGCCTCCGCCTCCCAGGTTCAAGCAATGCTCCTGCCTCAGCCTCCTGAGTAGCTGGGATTACAGGCGCACACCACTACGGCCTGCTAATTTTTATATTTTTCGTAAAGATGGGGTTTTACCATGTTGGCCAGGCTCGTCGGAAACTCCTTACCTCACATGATCTGCCCTCCTCAGCCTCCCAAAATGCTACTGGAATTACAGGCGTGAGCCACCACGCCCAGTCGGGTTCAGTTTCCTATATTCTTACTGATATTTTTGTCTGCTTTTTTTTTTTTTAATCAGTTAAGAGAGTACATTAAAGTATATCACTATGATTGTGGATCTGTTTGTTTCGTCTTGTAGTTTGTCATATTTTGCTTCATATACTTTGAAGCTATGTTTTGGTTAAGTAAAAATGATAGTATTTTTCCGGTAACTTGAAACTCTTTTCATCACAAAGTGATCCTGTTTTTCTCTACTAACGATTTTGCCTTGAAGATCATTTTGTCTGCTATCAATACAACTTTCTTCTGCTTAGTATTTGCATAGTGTATGTTTTAATTATCATACTTTCAACCTTTCTGTGCCCTTATAATTTAAATGTGTCTTTTATAAACAGTATATAGATGAGGGGTGAGGGGTGGAGAGGAGGTTGAGACAGGGTCTCACTCTGACACCCAGGCTGGAGTGCAGTGGTGTGATCACAGCTCACTGTAGCTTCAACCTCCCCAGGCTCAGATGGTCCTCCCACCTAAGCCTCCCGAGTAGCTGGGACTACAGGTGTGTGTCACCATGCCCAGCTAATTTTTATATTTATTTGTAGGCTCGTCTCAAACTCCCAGGCTCAAGCAATCCACCTGCCTCAGCCTCCCAAAGTGCTGAGGCGGGTGGATTGCTTGAGCCCAAGAGTTACAGGCGTGAGCCACCACATCCAGTCAGATTTGTTTTTTTAATCCATCCTAGCAATCTTTACTTTTCACTGGAGTTATTTATATTATTTGTATTTAATATGCTGACATAGTCAAGTTTATATTCCCCCATGTGCTTTCTCGTTATCTGGGCTGTTCTGTTCTCTTTTTCTCTTTTGTTTTGTGGATATCACTTCCCGTCTTGTCTTCATTGTTTCTCTGCTCACATTCACTTTTTTAATATGATAACTTTGTGTATAATTCTACCATCCTCCTTTTCCATTGCTCATTTAGGTTTTTCCACACTCTTGGAAGGAGAGGGTAACCTGTGTATCTAAGGTTTTCTCCTCTGTTGTAACTGCAAAATGTTGATTTTTTTTTTCAAATACAGCCTTATGCTTTTGAGATTTATTTTCTCTGCTCTGTTCCCCACTTTTTTCTGAACTCTATCTTTCCTGTACCCCTAGTGTCTCTGTTACGGTCAAATAGATTCTACTTTCATAGATTTCTGCCAGTGCAGGAGTTTTATCTTAGGAAGGAGCTTCAGTCACTTGGTTTTGTGCATTCGAATGGCCTATACTGCCCCATATTGTCCAATCTTATCGCAACAGTTTCTGCAATTAACCATAAACTGGAGCCCGAAATTATTCCTCTAGCTTAGGCTGCTGTTGTCAAATTGTCCTATCGGGTTTTCCAGGTTTTGCCTGTTCATGCAATGTCAAGGGAAAAAAAGTTTTCCAGGTTGCATGAGAGCCCCCAATTCAGAGGCAACTCTGGGTTCTTGGGCTGTCAGGACTGATGCTCTTTTACCTTCCTTCTGCTTTTCCCCTGTAGTGGCTGATACTGCATCCATCTGCTAGCTGTTGATAATTTGGTCCTACCCACTCGTATTTTGGGATTTCAGGGGTTACCTTTTCACTGAGTTTTGTTATAAATCGTGGCCATGTGTTCTTGCTGCTGTTAACCTAGTAGATCTGTGCATTTTGCGGGGAGATTTGGGGAGATACCAAACTATGCTGCTGCAATCATCTTGCCTAAAGCCTGAAATTGCTTTTCACATGTAAGCAGAAGTCAAGTTTTTTTTTCCAAATGGATATAAATTGTCTCATACTGCTGTTACTTAAAAGGCCATCTTTTCCCCCACTGCTCTGCAGGACCATTTATGAAATAAATCAAGTTCATCTATGCACGGGTCTGTTCTAGCCTTTCTGTGATATCATAATGATCTAATTACTGAATTTGTGCCAATATCAGCACATCCCAATTACTACCCACTTAGAGTGAGCTTTGATGTCTGGTAAAGCAAGCAATTATTCCAGCTTTATGTTGAGACTTAGTAACCTCTTATATTGTTGTTCTGCCAGAGTATCTTAGGTATTCTTGGCCTTTTACATTTCCATATCAATTTTGAAATCAGCTTGTCAATTTCCTCAATAAAAAATAAAAAGTAAAGAAAAATAACTTGTTGGGATTTTGATTGGGATTACATTGAATCTATAGATTATTTTGAGAATAATATTAGTTATTTGTTGATCTGTAACAAATTAACATTACTTAAAACAACAAACATTTACTGTCTGTGCAGTTTCTGAGGATCAAGATTCAAGAGCAGCACCTTGGCCAGGTGCTTTGTGCTCAGGGTCTCTCAGGAGGCTGGAATGAGGTTGTCAGCCAGGACGCTAGTCATCTTGAGGCATGACTGGGGCTGGATTTTCTGTCTCCAAACTCACCCATGTGGTTGCTGGAAAGGCCTTACCTCCCTGCCAGTTGTTGGCTGGAGGCTTCAGTTCCTCACCATGTAGGTTTCTACCTAGAGCTGCTTTCAACATGGCAGCTCGCTTACTTCCCCTAGGATGAGAGATCTAAGAGAAAGAGTGCACAAGAATAGAAGCCACAGGCTGGGCACGGTGGCTCACACCTGTAATCCCAGCACTGTGGGAGGCCGAGGGAGGCTGATCACAAGGTCAAGAGTTCGAGACCAGCCTGGCCAACATAGTGAAACCCCATCTCTACTAAAAATACAAAAATTAGCCGGGCATTGTGGCGTGTGCCTGTAGTCCCAGCTACTCAGGAGGGTGAGGCAAGTGAATTACTTGAACCTGGGAAGCAGAGATTGCAGTGAGCCGAGATGGCAACACTGCACTCCAGCGTGGGTGACAGAGCAAGACTGTCTCAAAAAAAAAAAAAAAAAAAAAAGAAGCCACAGTCTTTCATCATGTAATCTCAGAAGTGACATGCCATCTTTTCTGCCATATGCCGATGGTCACACAGGTCGGTATCGTGTGGGAGAAGACTGCACGAGGCTGGGAATCCCCAGAGGTGGAGATTATTGAGGACCATCTTGGGCCTGTGTATTAGAAGGAGAATTCATATCTTTACAATATTGAGATTTCCAATCCATGAGCAAATCTCTACTTATTTAAGTCTTTTTAAATTTCTCTCAATAGCATTTTTTTTGGGGGGGGGGTTTCTATGTAGAGACTTCATTCATCTCTTGTTAGGCTTATTTCTAGGTTTTATATACTTTGATGCTATTACAAATAGTTTTTTTTTAAATTTCATTATTTGTTGTAAGCATATAGAAATATAATTGATTTTTGTGTATTGATTTTATGCCCCATCATCTTTTACAATTCACTTATTTTGGGTTTGTTTGTTTGTGACAGAATCTCGTTTTGTCATCCAGGCTGAAGTGCAGTGGCGTGATCAGGCTCACTGCAACCTCCACCTCCCGGGTTCAAGCGATTCTCATACCTCAACCTCCTCAGTAGCTGGGATTACAGGCATGCGCCACCACACGTGGCTATTTTTGTATTTTTAGTAGAGACAGGGTTTCACCATGTTGGCCAGGCTGGTCTCAAACTCCTGGCCTCAAATGGTCCTCCTGCCTCGGCCTCCCAAAGTGCTGGGATTACAGGCATGAGCCACCGCACCTGGCTACAGTTCATTTATTTTGTATAATGACTTTGTACCCAGCCATCTTCTAAAATTCACTATGTTCAGGAGAAAAACTGGCATCCAATTTTTCTTTCTGCTCTTATTATTGTTGGATTTTGGTATCAACTTTATGCTGGTTGGAGCGGGTTCCCTCTTGGTCTTTTCTCTGAAAGAATTTGTGGAATACTAGAATTCTTTCATCCTTGATTGTCTGGTATAACTTACAAGTAAAGATTTATGAACCTGGGATTTCTTTAAGGATTTTTTTTTTTTTTTTTTACTATTGATTACATTTCTCTAATGGTTATATTGATAGAACTAAGTAGATTTTCTATATGTTCTTGGGTCTGATTTTTTTTTCCCCCCAAAGACGGGGTTTTGCTCTTGTTGCCCAGGCTGGAGTGCAATGGCGTGATCTCAGCTCACCACAGCCTCCGCCTCCGGGATTCAAGCAATTCTCCTGCCTCAGCCTCCTGAGTAGCTGGGATCACAGGCATGCGCCACCACACCCAGCTAATTTTGTATTTTTAGTAGAGATGGGGTTCCTCCATGTTGGTCAGGCTGATCTCGAACTCCCAATCTTAGGTGATCCGCCTGCCTTGGCCTCCCAAAGTGGGGTCTGTTTTTATAGGTTATATTTGTTTATACACATGTCTATTTTATCTAGTTTTTAAATTGTGGTAAAATTATCTAAATTATTGTACTATATTCTTTTTTGTTAAACATCTATAACTTCAGCGATCTCCTCTTTTTATTCTGATATTTTTCTTTTTCAAAAAACTTTTTTAGAGATGGGGTCTCACTGTGTCTTCCAGGCTGGAGTGCAGTGGTATGATCATAGCTCCCTGCAGCCTTAAACTCCTACAATCAAGGACTCCTCCTGCCTCAGCCTCCTGAGTAGCTAGGACTGCAGGCGTGTGCTGCTACATACACTCAGCTAATTTTTTTTTTTTTTTTTTTTGTAGAAACAGGCTCTCGCTATGCTGCCCAGGCTGGTCTCAAACTCCTGGGCTCAAGTGATCTTCCTGCCTCACCCACCCAAAGCATAGGTGTGAGCCACTGCGCCCAGCCTCTGATATTTTTCAATAAGAACTAGTTGTTTTTGCCGGGCGCGGTGGCTCAAGCCTGTAATCCCAGCACTTTGGGAGACCGAGACGGGTGGATCACGAGGTCAGGAGATCGAGACCATCCTGGCTAACATGGTGAAACCCCGTCTCTACTAAAAAATACAAAAAACTAGCCGGGCAAGGTGGCAGGCGTCTGTAGTCCCAGCTACTCGGGAGGCTGAGGCAGGAGAATGGTGTAAACCCGGGAGGCGGAGCTTGCAGTGAGCTGAGATCCGGCCACTGCCTCCAGCCTGAGCGACAGAGCGAGACTCCGTCTCAAAAAAAAAAAAAACTAGTTGTTTTTTTAAATACCTACTCATAGTAAAACCAAATTTTACCTATATAAAAGCATATGAAATTGAAAATAAGTCTCCAGAATCCCATTTTCCCACCCTAACATAACTACTGGTAACTGTGTAGTATATATTCTAACAGTCTCTTTCTATACATGCATAGACATACTCTTCACAAAAAAGAGCTCATACTATATACGCATTTCTGGAACCTCCTTTCTTCCACTTTAAACATCAACACCTTTCATTTCAATGTGTATTGTTCTCTTTTTTTTTTTTTTTTTGAAACGGAGTCTCACTCTGTTGCCCAGGCTATGGAGTGGAGTGACACGATCTTAGCTCACTGCAATCTCTGCTTCGCAGGTTCAAGTGATTCTCCTGCCTCAGCCTCCCTAGTAGCTGGAACTCCAGGCATGCACCACTGCGCCCAGTTAATTTTTGTATTTTTTTAGAAACGGGGTTTCACCATGTTGGTCAGGCTGGTCTCGAACTCCTGACCTCGTGATCCAACCGCCTCAGCCTCCCAAAGTGTTGGGATCACAGGTGTGAGCCACTGCGCCCGGCCCCGCTCTACCTCATCCTTTCTAGTGGCTACACAATATTCCACTGAAGTGAGAAAACCATAATTTGTTTAATCTACTGATAGTACATTTGAGTTGTTTCCCTTGTTTCGCTATATAAGAAATGCTTTTTGGTTCTGCTTTGTTTTGTTGTGAGTGATAATGGAGGATGGCAGAACCCAGGACACTGTTTTGAGATTGACCATGAGCAAAGAAGGAGCTGCCTAAGCTTCAGCCCTCCTACTGGCAGCACTCGCCCATCTCCACATCTCCCTATGTGTGCTTCTCAGGAGAGGGTCCAGCACCTGCACTTAGATTCATAGAGATTCCAGATATAGAATCACCTGAACTGGAGAAAGCTAGGAAAGGTACAGGGGAGGGAGGGTGGGCTGGTTTGGACAGAGGTTCCCCAGGAGCAAGAGCAGCATGATCATGTGCACTATTTCTGCCCCCAACCCGCTATGGAACCTTGGGCAGGTCTCTAGGTGGCAGGTGATGAGTTAGCCTTTCAGCATGACAGGATCCTCTGTTTTCTCTTCCAGGGCACGTTCTCATTTGAATTCCAGCCCCTGAAAGCTGGAGAAACCTTCGGAAGACTAACTTTGCACAACGCTGACTTGGGTTACTACCAGTATGAGCTCAATCTGAAAGCCACGCCAGCACTTCCGGAAAAGCCCGTTCACTTCCAGACTGTCCTTGGCAGCAGCCAAATCATCCTTGTGAAGTTCATCAATTACACACGGCAGAGGACAGAATACTACTGCAGGGTGAGTGGCCCCTGCTCTACCTTCTGCCCTTCCTTCACATGAGCGCTGAGTTCAAAACCAATGGGAGGAGACACAGAGGGAGCATGAATGTGAGACTCAGAGGGAGCATGAATGTGAGACTCAGAGAGACGCAGGTGCTTCGTTGCCATGGTGACACCTGCCTCAGAGGCCTGAATCTAGCCTGGAAACTCCTAGCTAGAAGCAAACAGCACCAGGCCTGGGTTCTGCCATTATAGACTTTCTGTCTTAGCAAGCTGTGATGGAGTATAGGGGAGTTTTGTTTCGCACAGCACGCTCAGTGATCCATAGGGAGAGACAGTATAGCTTAGTGGTCATGATATCGGCTGTGGAATCAAACAGACATAGGTTTGAGTCCTGGCTTCACCACTTACTCTTTGTATGACTAATTTGCTTAAGCTCTCGAAGCTTATTTATAAATGGGGATAATACCCCCCCAACCTTGCAGGATTGCTGTAAGGATTTTAAATATGTATCTAAAGCCATTTTCTTAGAGCCTAGCCTATAGTAAGTGCTCCATACACATTAGCTATTACCTCAGTTGGAATATAGGTTCAACTACTAAAACAGAAACCCAAAGCTAGGCACAGTGGATCACACCTGCAGTCCTAGCCCTTTGGGAGGCTCAGGTGGGAACATCGCTATAGCCAGGAGTTGAAGACCAATCTGGGCAACATAGCAAGACCTCATCTCTGTGTAAAAAAAATAAAATAAAATTCTAAAAAACAGAAACCACAAATAACAGCAAATTAGATGTTGGTTTCTCTCACAGATAACAGTCTTGGCATAAGCAGTTTGAGCTGGAATGGCAGCTCGCTGACACCAGGCCCCCAGACACCTTCTGTCCCAATGCTCTGCCCTCTGCAGGGAGCTGCTTTGGTCCACATGGGCCAAGATGGTTTATCAGGACATCCATATTCCAGCCAGCTACAAGGGAAGAGGGGACAGTTGTATATATCACCAATATTCCATGGAACAAAACTTCACAGGACCACACCTGTCAACAAAGGCGCTAGGAAAGGTAGTTTTTGTACTGGGCAGTCACATGCCCGGGTGAAATCAGAGATCTTGTGGCTGTAGACAAGTGGCAGAGGCTCTTGATCAGTGGTTTCAGCCAAGAGACGCTAGGTTATGTGCAGTAACAACCACAGGGGCTTAAGATGAAGGCTTGTTTCTCATTCGAGCAATTTTCCAGGGAGGCCAGCAGGGGACCCTGCTCATCTCAGTCCCTTGGGATTCAAGCACCATCTCAAATATTTCCAGTACAGTATCAGAGGCGTGAAAAGACCCTGACAGGAGTTAAATTGGCAATGAAAGGCTCTAGCATGGAAGTGACACCTTTCACTTCTGCTCACAGCTAGTTGTCTGGAACTAGCGCCACCCATCCTCTAGGAGCCAGAACGTTTGGTTTCCCACGTTCATAGAAGAAAAGAACCGGATATAGGGGACCAGCCTCCATGACTACCCTGTCGACATAATCTGGCTCTGTGTCTCGGTACATATTATTAACATCTCTTTGCCTTTGTTTCTTTGTAGCAAAAGAGAAATAATAATTAGTAATACCTACCCTGCAAGGGAGTTATAAGGACACAACTTTATAACATTCCCAGTCTCACACAGACATCTTGCTTGATGTCCAGGAGTGGAGGGACTGGGGTGAACTTGAGCTCCTGGTGTGCTCTTCAGGATCTCATGTGAGCTGAGTTTGTCTGTTGCCCTTTCAGACCGACTGTACAGACTTCCACGCAGAAAAACTCATTAATGCAGCCGCAGGAGGCCAGGGAGGCACTGAAGCCAGCGTGGAAGTCTTCTTCGAGCCCAGCCACCTGGGTGAGACCAAGGGTATCCTAATTCTATCATCGCTCGCAGGTGGAGAGTATATCATCCCCCTCTTTGGAATGGCTCTGCCTCCCAAGCCCCAAGGTCCCTTCCCAATCCGAGCCGGGTACAGCATAATCATCCCCTTCAAGAATGTTTTCTATCACTTGGTGACCTTCTCCATTATCGTGGATAACCCAGCCTTCACCGTTCGCGCTGTAGAGTCTGTGCGGCCCAAGAAGATCAACAACATCACAGTCTCCTTTGAAGGAAACCCGTCTGGCAGCAAAATCCCCATCACCACCAAGCTGATTGTGAGCTGCCCTCCTGGCGAAGGGAGTGAAACTGGAATTAAATGGGTTTATTATCTGAAGGGGATCACCCTTTAGTGGTAACCAGGGTTACCTATATCAACCAAAAGCTATGCGTTGTCTTAGCCTGAAGAAGAATAAAGAAAACAATAAGAATTCTAAAGGAACTGTTTTTATTCTTCTCATACAATTATAGGGACAGTTATTTCCATATTATGTTTTCCAAATATAGATATGAAATATCTATTTCATATTAAACATTATAACTACACACAGCAGATCTATATTTTAGACAACTGAATCCTTGTAAGTCCCTAAATTTAATTTATTAACATAGCCCCAAAGCTCAAGTACTTTGTAATAATTCCCATTTTTATCAAGAAGGCACAGGTATCACACTAATGACCTTCCACCATGCAACAGTTAGCAGTGCATGACGCTGGGTACTGCAGTTTCTTGTTAACATCCGAAATGGTTTAAAAAGCCCCTAGATATGACTATTTTGATGTAGCATTTTATTCTGCTTTCACATAAAAGCCAAATAATATTTTCAAAGGGATGGACAGATAACATTAGGGCAATCCAGGGACACTCTCATTACTTTTTCTCTTGGCTTTTAATACCATCAGTGTTCGAATTCCACTATCTCTCCTACACAGAAAGTTCCCACTAAAGTCTAGGCCTCGGAGAAAGGCTAATAGAGATCCCCCCGCCACACACACACACACACCCCCAGCCTTGGATAGCACTCAGCAGGAGAGCAGGAACTCTCAACCCATCTGCACATCAGAACCACCTAACTCTCCCTCAGAACCTGCCCCATCCCCATCTGATGTCATTGGTCTGGAGAGGGGCGTGGGCATCTTTATTATATATGTATTTAACTTGTACAGCAGAGCTGAGAACCAGTGCTACAGATCAATTACCTGCCCTGTGCTGCAGCTGAGTCGGGAAATCCCTGCCGGGGAAGGACCACACCTCAGTTTGACACGTTGCAACTGCCACTATTTTGTGTGCACCTAAAGCGTGGTGATCCAAGTCAGTGCCCTTCTCAAACATCACTCCGGAAGCTTCACCTCCAAGGAGCAGTGGGGCACATTCCTCAGCCCAGAGACTTGGCTTCCCCTGGGTCTTGTGGTGTGTATTAATAGGACCACTTACCTATCAGCGTCACCTGTTGAAGTAAAGATGGTTGAAGTCTGGCCCTGGAATGAGTTTGCTTCTGCAGACACATACCTCTGATGGAGGGTCCCCCTGCCTCTACCTCTTCCCCACACTCATCCCCCACAGTCTTCCTGCAAGAGGGGCAGGAGGCTGGAAGAAGATGGCCTCTTGGGAATGAATGCTGTAAAGAAATGGGTCTCAGAAATGGTCCCTGGCCAGCAGCAGTACTATCACCTGGGAATTTATTAAAAATCCAAACTCTCAGTCCCCATGTCAGATCTACCGAATCAAAAAGTGTGTAGGTGTGGCCTGGCAATCTTTTAGCAAGCCCTTATACCTCAGAGGTGGCTTTCATGGAGGGAGATTCTTCTACTTCTCCTGCACCTCCCCACAACCCTAGCCCAGTATACTGTAGGACCAAAGAGGCTTTTTCTAGAATGTCCATAAACCCAGACCTTGACAGTAGTCCTCCCTCATCCTCAGGGGATATATTCCAAGGTGCCCAGTAGATGCCTGAAACCACAGATAGTACTGAACACTCCATATGCTGTGGTATTTTCCTTTACATACATACCTATGATAAAGTTTAATTTATAAATTAGACACAGTAAGAGATTAACAACAATAACAATAAAGTGGAACAATTTTAATAACATGCCAGCATCACTACTCATGTGCTTCGGGGCCATTATTAAACTAAATAAGGTTTCCTTGAACACAAGCATTGTGATCCCATGACAGTTGAGCTGCTAACCCCAAGTCATCTACTCAGTGATTGTCAAGTGGGTTGTGTCTACAGCATGCGTACGCTGGACCAGAGGGTGATTCACATCCTGAGCGGGATGGAGTGGGATGGCATGAGATTTCCTCAGGTTATTCAGAACAGCGTGCCACTTAAAATGTATGAATTGTTTATTTCTGGAATTTTTCATTGAATATTTTCATTCCATAGTTGACCACAGGTAACTGAAACCATAGAGGAGGAGGACTGCCGTACTTAATAGACAATTTATTTTTACAACCTCTAAAGACACCACTGATAGTTATAAAGACAACTAGATGACAGATTTTCCCAATGGTTAAGTGAGCAAAGATCGCTCTGACCAATCATCTGAGAGAATGCTAAGATCAATGAGCAAGTATGATGACTTGCAAATATATGGTGTCTGTATAAAGTCAGTGCTTCTCAAATATTAGTGTACATCAGCATCCCCTGGAGGGCTTACTAAAACAGATTGCTGAGCCCCACCCTCAGGAAGTCCCATCTAGGAGATTTGGGTGGGGCTTGAGAACTTGCATTTCTAACCAGTTCCTGGTGATGCTCCTTGGTGATACCAATCAGACTGTGAGAACCACAACTCTAAAGCCTCCAGCCTCCTGGTTATTTGGAGTGGCCTATGGACCTGCAGCATCAGCATCACCTGGGAATCTGTTAGAAAGGCAGGCCCTCAGGCCCCACCGCAGACCTGTTGAATCAGAATCTGCATTTTCATGGACCTGCAGGCGATTTGCATGCACACTGAAGCTGAGAGTGCTACCTTAAGGTCCCTGGCAAAACTTGACCTTTGCCAAACCCACAGCCATAACTCTCTTCATTACAGCCCTGAGAGGAGTCTTACCAAATGTGCATAGGACCTAGTTGATGAAATTAACCCTCCCCAAAATGTGCCTCCTTCCACCCATTCACCAGAGGTATAGCTAAGGGGTCATGGTAGTGGGAGGAGGGGAGTAATTGGTCCATCACCCTACTCTTCAGAAGGGTTATGCCTTTTCAATAGTGGTGAATATGGTACACCAAATGGTTCCTAAGGCTGAAGAAAAAAAGGAAGAAGCTATATGCAATCTTGGCTAACGTGCCACCAGTCAGAGCATGGTTTTTACCCAGCCTTGGGGTGGCTTGGGGCAACTCCCCCCACTTCAGATCTGTTCCAATGCTCCCCAAGTCACTGAAGCTGTCCTTATACATTTTATAAAATTAATCAGGGAGAAGGGAGGGGGAGAAACAAAAATGAACCCAGGTTGCAACACACTCAGCATTAATTACTAGATCAGCCTGTGCTCAGACCTGCTTCCTCATAGCTGTTTGGTGCCTGCTGCTTCAGAATCACATAGAGTAGACCCTGCTAAAGATCATTGTTCCCCTCAGTGCTATGGAGGTAACAACTTGAACATTAGGAAATGTTATGTTTTCCATTTGAGATATTTATTCTTTCAAGTTCTGTGTACCAGTGAATCAACTGACATCAGCTGATCTGAAGGACCCCACGAGAAGCTGACTCACCAAAGAATGCAGTTTACACATCCTGACGATTTCATCCATCTTACCCAACCAGTGACCCAGTTTTGCAGCCCTTCACCCTCCAGGATCCGCTTAAAAACCCCAGCACAGAACTCCTCCAGGAGATGGATTTGAGGGTCTCCTCCCATCTCATCACTCAGTGCCTCTGATCATGGAACTCTTTCTCTGCTGCATCCCCACTGTCTCTGTGCATTGGTCTGTTACTGCACAGTGGGCACACAAACCTGTTGGTCCTGTAACACCACTGAATCTAGGGTCCAAATCCTCCTAGCCCCTGAGAGAGGAGGAAGTTCTTTCTCCCTAGGACCAAGAGCCAAGCTCAGATCCTGCCCCAATGTGAACCCTCTTACAGGCTGGTTTGAGATTGGGTGCATTTCTTCCCTTTAGGTTTTACTCATGTTTCCTTGGACTCAAAAATAACAAAATAGTCTTATATCAGCAAATTTGGAATGGCAAAGTAGCTTAACAGGGGGCTTGATGAAAATAACCCTTCCAACACATGCCTGTGGAAGTTACATTAGAGCGTCCATTCTCAGCAAAGCAGACCAGGAGACTTCTAACTGGGGGATGTTCAGAAAATGTCAGGGTAGCTGTGTGACAGAACTCCAAGGAGCACTGTGCACAGAATACCATGGGAATGGGGCTCCCTGGTCTTGTTGCACACAGAGCCCCTGGTGAGTGTGGCATGCTAAGTCTAACCACTTCTTTAGGAGCCTCAAGTCAGAGGTGACAATATTATGATGTTGGTGAGGGCCTGCCACATCTCAAGAGCCTCTACCTAATACCTTAAACCCTGTTGCCCTGAAACTCCAGCTACAATTACATTGCTGTTGGAGAAACTGCTTTGTACAGTTCAAGATTTAGGTACAATTTCGTACAATGTCACCAGAAGCCTCTTGGTGCAAGTTATGTCATAACTTTTATATACCTTTTAATAGCTATTATGCATAGTTGTTACAGAACTATTACAAGTTCTAACATAACAACCAAGCATCACACAGATGCAGATGAATTATAACTGTGAAATAATAAGCAGTATGCAGTCAGGCACATCAGTTATCCCCCTAGTCTAGAAGAGCTTCAACAAGAATGGTCACAGGTCAGAGAAAAAGAACAAGGGTAGAAGGCAAAGGTGGCCCTTGCGCTTTATTTTTAGCACCACTACTGGTTCAATTATGCATAAACAATCTTACCTAGTTGGCGTTTTTCACGATGTTAGAGAAAAGAATCACTTCCGTCTAGGAACTTCTGACATAAAGGTAGGCATTGGTCTGGGCCTTGAATAAAAAACTGGTTACTTAGCAACCTGAGCCAGAATGTAATTTCAGGAGAAAAGAATACTTCTGGTTTAAAAAAAAAAAAAAATCCTTACAGTTTGAATTATTAAAAACTGTATCATGACCCTTGGGAAATTAAGTTCATCTCTAAGAAAAAGCCAAACCAAAAAGCAAAAGAAACATGAAATATTATATTAGATATGGGTCCCGTGGAAATGCACACACATTGGAGAAATGGAACCAAATCATTCCCATTGATTTACGTTTTTTCAGTGTTTTGCATCAACCATCATCAAAATCCTAAAACCAAACTTTGCAAGACATTTGGAGATGTCTTTGGCAGTACTACTACTACTTGTTAGCACACCTACCTTCATTCATAGGATTGTGTCAGCAAAGGTTTTAACAGCTGTGAAAACCCCACCAGTATAGGAAAATACATTTTTTATGGATTTTTCTAGACATGGTATCTCCATGACTTGCAGAGTTTTGGATTAGCCTTTGTATTCATTTTCTATGGCTGCATAACAAATTACCACAAAACCAGGAGAGCAAAACAACACAAATGTATTATCTCACAGTGTCCATGGGTTGAGAGACCAGTGTGAATTAGATTCTCAGCTCAGGGTTCCACAAGGCTGAAATCAAGGGGCTGGCCTGCTGCATCCTCATCAGGAGGCTCAACTAGGGAAAGATCTGCTTCCAAGGACCCTCAATGTGTTGGCAAAATTCATTTCCTTGTGGCCATATGACTGAAGTCCTTACAGGAGAGTCTCTCTTCCACTTCAAACTTCTTCTAATCTCTTTTAAGTACTCAGTTGATTCAGTCAGGCCCACCCAAGTTAATCTCTCTTTTTATTAATTAAATGTCAGCTGATTAGGGACCTTAATTACATCTGCAAAATTTCTTCTGTGATTTTACATAATATAATCATGTGAGTGATGCATAGCCCATCATATTTACAAGTCTTGTTCACACTGAAAGAGGGGATAATACAGGGCATGTACACAAAGGGGTGGGAATATTGGAGGTCATCCTATAATTCTGCCTACCTTTACCCTTCATCCATTGTGTCCTTGTTTCTGATCTATAAGTTGAGGATAATACTCCATTTTCAAGGTTGTTATAAGGCCAACGTATGCATTTTTCATTCATTAAAGAAAAGTATCACCATGCATTCTGAAACTGTTTGTATTTGATATTCTTTGAGCTCCACTGTAATCTAGCCCTTGTCCTAAGTCCCTGTTCACTCTGAAAGCTTATGAGAAGAAAGGCTGACACACCTCCCTATTACTGCATATTTACCACACTCCGGCCATAAATTGCTTTTAAATATTTTGCCACGTAGTTGGGATTTCTGTTCCACCATGTAATGTGATTCCCAAAGCATCTGAAGGGGCTGCTTTCCAGGAAACCCATCTAGAGACCTGCACTCAGCAGATCTGGGGCCAGTCTGTCTGTAACCAGCCCTCCTAGGCATCAGAGCATGGTAAATACACCCCAAGTCCCAAATGGTGGGTGACAGACACTGTTGGTACCTGAGATCTTAGGTGGTAGACGGGTAGTGCCATTTTTAATTGAGAATTTACTTTGATGTGTCTTAGAAAAAATATACCTATTCAAACTCATGATTTTAGGGCACAAGCAAAACTGAAAGAGATTTAAAGTATTTAAGTGAGTTGATTTGAGGAAAATATTGAATAGATAATACGAGTGGCTAGAATATGGTGAAAGTGATGACAGTGTTACTGCAGTTAGGGAAACATCTGCATCTAGGAAATTGGTAAGTGGCCAAGTACTGAATGAACTAGTGAATTCGGTGAGTATTGAATAAATTATGTTAAGTGAATCAGACTCCAAGAACCCATTCGGTCTTATGAACGTCTACAGAAGCCTAGCATGTGCCATCAGTTGAGCTACACACCCATTAAAGCACGTCTGAAATCACACTCCAGCTACCTGGCGCGCAGCGGGATGGCGTGCGCGGTGTAGGTGGAGCCTTGCGAGGGCGTGGCTAATCCACCTGAGGGCCGCGGTGGGGGCGTGGCTGGCGAGGGGCGGGTCCTCGGGGCGGAAAGCGGAAGTGTTAGAGAGTCATGTGACCCGAGTAACATGGCCGCTGTCCCGTGAGTACCGCTGGTACCGGGCGAGAGTTGTTAGGCGGCCAGGGTCAGGTGTGCTGGAGCAGGGTCCGGGCCCGGGTTCCAGGGCGAGGCGGCGGAGCGTGGCAGGCAAGCCCGGAGCGGCGTGGTCCATGCGCCGGCGCCGGGGGCAGAACGGAGCCGCAGACTCCCCTGGCCCCGGCGCGGCCCCGGCAGCCGCGGGCTAAGGAGTCGCGAGGCTCCCCGAGCTGCCACCATGAACCCCGAGAAGGATTTCGCGCCGCTCACGCCTAACATCGTGCGCGCCCTCAATGACAAGCTGTACGAAAAGCGGAAGGTGGCAGCGCTGGAGATCGAGAAGTAAGAGCCGCAAGGACCCCTCCCTGGCTATGCAGCCCCTGACTGCTCTGCTCCTCAGGGGGACTCCTCACGCCTTCCTAGCCAGGGTTATTTTCCCAGGTTTTAGGCCCTTACCTTAGCGTAGTGATTAAGAGCAGATTGGGAGCCATATCTAGCAGTCCCCCGTTTACTCCTGACTGGCTGTGTAATTCGGTCCCAGCTTTTTAACCTCCCGGTGCCACAAAGGGCTGCAGTGAGAGTGAAGTGACATCATGTATGGGTAGTGCTTTGCACAGTGCATGGCACAAAGTGAGTCTTCGGTGCGGTGCCACCCAAACCAGCAAATCAGAGAGTTGTCTCTGTGGTGGGAGAGAAGTCAGAAGCCGGAGAATTTGTAGGTGATGCTGACCAGCCTGGTTTCTTACCCAGCTTCTGAGAAGTGAAGGAGACTGTTAGTGACCAAGTAGAGAAATCAGGTCGGAAACCTAGTGATCTCAATGCTCAGAGAGTTGTTTGTTTTATCTGTGTTATAACACCCTTCCCTGCAAATGGAAGTAGAAATAATTTGACCTTTCTTGCTTCCGCAGTCTTGTTACATGCATGTGTAACAGCGATCTTTTCTTTATTTCCCAATGTACAAAACAACGAAAGTTTAACTGGGGATGTTTTATTAAGTTTTTTGGTTTTGGTTTTGGTTTTTAACTGCAATATTATTTTACTTTTGGTGGTTTTCTCCCAGTCAAATCTTAGTGTTAAAGTCAAGTGAGTGGGTGATTTCAGAAAAGTGGAAAGAAGCAGGCTGTGAAACTGGAAGAATACCAGTCTGGGAGGCAGAAAAGGTAGATTGTAGTTCTGTTCTGTCCAGTAGAGTAGCCGTTGGCCATGTGTAGCTATTATAAATTTAAATTATTAAAGATTAAACTTTAGTTTCTCAGTCACACTACCCATATTTCAAGTGTTCAATAGCCACGTGTAGCTATTGGCTACTATATTGGGCAGCACAGATTATAGACTGTTTCCATCATTGCAGAATGCTCTGTTGAACTGCTCTAATCTGTTCTATGGTGTGACATTCATTCTTTAACCTGGGGCAAATTCCTTAACTCAGGGTTTCTCAGCGTCTGCACCATTCACATTTTGGAACAGATGATTTTTGGTTGTAGTGGGCTGTCCTGTGTCTTGCAAGATTTTTAGCAGCGTCTCTGACCTCTTTTCACTGGGTGCCAGTAGCACTTCATCTGTTGTAACAATCAAAAATGTCTTCAGACATTGCCAAATGTCCCCCGAAGGAGCAAAATTGCCCCAGTTGAGAACTGCTGCTTGTAATCCAAGTGTTGCTTTGGATTTTAGTTTCCTCCTCGACTAAAGGATTTGGACCTTGATAAGAAACCCCCCGCCCCGCCTCCATTCAGCTCTCATGCTCAATATGTCCACAGCCATCTAGCTGCTTCTCTCATGGGACACCACTTTCTTGACTGCTCTTTTTATATAGCTTTTTGTTTATACCTGACTGTCACGAATGCTAGCAAGTCTTACTGCACATTGCCATACTGAATAGAGGGATCCAGAGATGATATATAGACATGGTTCCGTGTCCATGGGGTTTTGTTGGCTTTGAAGTTGCCTTGACACCTAGTTTTGTCCCTCACCCACTCTGCTTCTCGGGAATATCTGGTTTTATTATAGCTTGAGTCATCTGTTGAGTCCTTGAAGAGAGAGGTGTTCATCTTAATATTATTGTTGCTTCCAGCACAACCTGTGTATCTGTTCTCACTCTGCAGACAGTTCTGTAAGGGTTTTGTCTTTGATAGAGTTCATTTTGTATTGGACATCGCCCTTGATTTGTGGAATTTAGAGAAATTCACCAGTGCCTTAACTGGACTGTGAACTCCTTAAGAGCAGAGAGTTCTGTTTATGTGTCTGTTTTATTTATCCTTAGCACCTAGCCTGGCAGCACTTGACAGTTGGTGTCCAAATAAATGAATGACCATACATTTTCGGTGGAAAAATAACATTGCAGGCTCAGGACCTTGCTGCTCAAAAGCATGACCTACAGACAGCAGCATCAGGATCATCTGGGAGCTTGTTAGAGGTTCTCCAGACCTATGGAATCAGAATCTGCATTTTAACAAGATCCCTGGGTGATCTGTGTGCACATTAAAGTTTGAGAAGCACTAGCCTCAAAGACCCGCTCATCTGTTTCCAGCCTTCTCCAGTCGTGCTTAGAATGAAGAATGGCTGGTTAGTTTGATGCCTTCCTCAGAATGTGTGTTTCACAAATTGCTTGGAGACAGATACTGATTTATCTGTGCTTCACCAGCATTTTGCGTGTCTGAGCACTTTCTCTGTGTCAGGTACACATAGGATATTGTATGTTTTAATATATTCTTCATTTGGCCTGGTCAAAGTGACCCGCAACAAACACAGACTATTAATTAATCTCTCATTAATCAGACTGCAGATGCCCAATAAAAGAAGAGTCCGAATATTGGCAGTTATCTGTGTAGTGTAAATGAGTCAGTTCATGTGCTTCCTAAATAAAAGTGCTTAGTCCTGTTCTTAGGTAAGTGGCCCCTTTAAGATACCCTATTTCCTGAGAGGCTGCGTGGCATGGTGTTTAAGAGCAGGCTGTGGAACTGGGGTCCAGGCTCCCATTTACTCGCTAGGTGACCCTGAGCAAACTAATTAACCTCTGTGCTTCCATTTCTTCATCTGTAAAATGAGAATAATAATAATATGCATAGAGTTGTTTGAGCTAATGTTGTAAAGTGCTCTATTAGTCTGTTCTTGTGCTGCTATAAACAAATACCTGAGACTGGGTAATTTATGAAAAAAGAGTTTTATTTGGCTCACGGTTCTGCAAGCTATATAGGAAGCATCGCAGCTTCTGCTTCTGGGGCCTCAGGATGCTTCCAGTCGTGATGGAGAGCAAAGAGGGAGCAAGGCGTCTCACATGGCGGGAGCAGAAGCAGGAGCAAAAGAGATGGAGCAGGGAGGTGCTGCACACTTTTAAACAACCAGCTCTCTTGAGAACACACTCACTGTCACAAGAACAGCACCAAGAAGATGGTGCTAGGCCATTCGTCATCACGGGAGAAATCCACCCCTATGATCCAGCCACCTCCCACCAGGCCCCATCTCCAACACTGGAAACACCAGTTCAACAAGAGATTTGGTGGGGACACAGATCCAACCATATCAAGTACTTAGTGTAGTACTGGGCACATTGCAATTGTTATAAACTATATATATAGAGAGAGAGAATTGTTATATAATTGCCCTAATTATTTCTAACATATGTATATCACATAGTTGTCATCTGTCAGTACTGCTCTTACCACTTTTTGGTAGGGGGAATGATAGCCTCCCATATTTGCCCCATGCTAATCCCTGGAGGCTGTGAATATGTTATGTTACATGGCAAGGGGGAATTAAGATTGCTACTCACTAACCTTAAAATAGAGAGATTATCCTGGATTATCGAGGTGGGCCCGATGTAACCCTAACCAGGAGAGTCAGTGTCAGAGTGATGTGATGTGAGAAAACTTACCCTGTCATCACTGGCTTTGAAGATGGAAGGGAACCACCAGCCAAGGAATGCTGGCAGCCTCTAGAAGCTGGCAAGAAAATGGATTTTCCCCTAGAGTTCCAGAAAATAACATAGCCTGCCAACATCTTGGTTTTAGCTCAGTAAGACCCATAGTAATACATGCGTTGTTTGTGAATTTTTTTAATTTTTTAATTTCTTCTATAGAGGTTAGTTCTCACTATGTTGCCCAGGCTGGTCTTGAACTTCTAGGCTGAAACAAGCCTCTCACTCAGCCTCCCAAAGTGCTGGGATTACAGGCATGAGCCAGGATGCCTGACCAATTTATATTATTCTAAGCCACTAAGTTTGTGGTAATTATTACTGTAGCAAATAGAAAACGAGTACAACTCTACTGTCATTGTTCTAAATCTACCACCCTGGCCAGACTGTGAGCTTCCTGCAGGATCCATGCCTTCATATCATCTTTGTAAGCTCAGTGCTTGCCAGCACTTGGCAGGTGTTAGTAGAAGGCTGAAGCACTAACCGCTCATCAGGTTTGCCCCTGGCTTTCCCAGATCAAATAGTTAACCCGCAGCGTCTTTGTTGGCCTGAGGGCAGCCATCATGGTAAGGTTTGATTAAAGCTCCAGAGGATAGAATAAGTTGTATTAGTCTACTGGAGCTGCCATAGCAAAATACCACAGACTAGATGGTTTAAACAACAGAAATGTATTTCTTACAGTTCTGGGGGCTGGGAAATCCAAGAGCAGGATGCCTGTAAGGTAGGTTTCATCCTGAGGCTTCTTTTAGCTTCTAGGCAACTGCCTTCTCACATGGGTGATGTGTGTTCACTTGACCTCTTCTTTTGGATAGGGAGGGTGAGGTGGTAGCTCTAATGTCTCTCTCTCTCTCTTTTTTTTTTTTCTTTTGGAGACAGGGTCTCACCCCGTCACCTAGGCTGGAGTGCAGTGGTGCAATCATAGCCCACCACGGCCTTGAACTGGGCTTAAGCTATTCTCCCACCTCAGCCTCCCAAGTAGCTGGGACTACAGGCACACACCCCCATACCCGGCTAGTCTTGAACTCCTGGCCTCAAGCAATCGCTGAGATTACAGGCATGAGCCACTGCCCCAGCCTGGTGTCTCCTCCTATGAGGACACTGATCCTATGGAATCAAGGGCCCCACCCTTACGACCTCTTTTAACCTTAATTACTTCCTTATAGGCCCTCTCTCCAAATCCAATCACATTGTGCATCAGAACTTCAGTATATGAATCTGGGGGTTGAGGGACTGTTCAGACTATCACAGTGATCATAGTGAAGCCTGAGAGTGCACGTATATAAAGTGCTGTCTGCCCCATTTTGGATGGTTGGGAGAATATAGAAAAGCTTCCTTTTATTTGGCCATCGTATACCCCTCATCTCATTTATTTTGCATGGGTGCCCTGTGAACGTGGTGGTGTTACACCGTTTCACAGGTGAGGAAACATGCTCGCTGAGGTTAAGTAATCTTCCCATGGTTTCATAGCTAGAACCTAGCTAGAAAACTCAGGTTCATGTGTCTCAGAAGACGTTCCCACCGCATGACTGGTTTTCCCTACCAAAAAGGGGTCATACTTAGAATAAAAGGAATTTCATACTTGAAATTCTCCACAGTGGTTTTAGCTGCCACTTTGAGTTCTCCAGAGCTCGGGTGACAGAGCCAGTCCTGCCTATGGTGTTCCAGTGAGGAGTTAAAACCACTAATAAGAGGGGATTGTATCATGATGACAGGCCTCTCAGGCACTAAAAATGCAGAGAGATGGATGCTTGCCTTAACTGAAGGACCCCCGGATCCAGAATCTTGAGACCACCAGTGTGGTGTTAAGTGACCACACTAACTGGCTAAATGTTGGGAGACAGTTGTGCAAAGTCCTGGAGAACTTTTGCCCCTACCTTCTTATTCCCACAGGACCACACAATTTCCTATAAGATAAGGCAGTCAGGTTAGGATTTTTATCATGGCTGTTGCAGGTTTTGTGGTTTTCAGTTTTAATATAGTCATTGATCAGTCGTAATGAAAAGGGTGGGAAGATGCTAGGCTGTCTTCCCAGAAGAGTCTGACGTTGGGGAGAAATGCTAGCAGACACTCAGATCAGTGTGGTGGGTGCTCGCTTTGCAAGGCGTCGTGGAGGCAGGGCCCCCACTGTCTCACTGCTGGCTGGGAGAGACAGCACCACTCATGGTCACGTCTCTAGTGGTCCTGAGCTTTGAGTTCCGTCTGTGGTCCTACCTCCCTGAATGCACCTGATCTTGTCTTTGAACTTGGAGTTCAAAAGCCAGCATACGTACATGCCCTGCTAGGTGGCCCAGGCCATGCCCCCTGAGAGCCCAAAGCCCCAGGGAGGGCTGCTTGGAGCAGAGCTCCTGAATCATGCCTCCCTGCCTGCTGGCTGTGGGGGAGGCGAGTCCCTGGAGCTCTGTGAACAGGTGAAAGTTGAACAGGTAAAGGTTGACCTGGTTCTTTGGAGCCTACCACCTCTGTGGGGAAGGTGCCAGAGTCCTGTGTTGCTTCAGAGGGATGCATTCTGAGAAGTATGGTGTTGGGCAATTTCATCATTGTGTGAACAACATAGAGTTACTCACACAAACCTAGATGGTGCAGCCTGCCACACACTAGGCTGTATGGTCGAGCCTATTGTCCCTAGTCTACAAACCTGCACAGCATGTGACTGCTGAGTACTTAGGCAATTGTAACACAGTGGTATGTGTGTACCCCAGTATATCTGAACATAGAAATAGTATAGTAAAAATACAATATTATCATCTTACGGGACCACTGTGGAATATGCAGTCTGTTGTTGACCAAAATGTCCTTATATGACACATAACTGTTTTTATTACCCAGTGACTCAAGGTAATTTTTGGAGTGCAGGTCAGAATTCCACCTAGCTTGGCTGTTTATCAGCAGTAGGACCCTGTTTAAATTGTTTAATCCCGGGGTCACAGGCTGGCCCCTAGGAGCTGTGACCTACACACAGACCTGTTTGGTTTGGCCTGAATCACAAAGTATTTTAAATTGAGAAATTTCACAGTGAAATTCAGGTTTCTGGATTATCTTATAGACTTGGGAGATCTCTGGTTTAACTTCTCTCTGCCTCAGTTTTCTTATCTAAAAAAAAAAGGCCCCTTGAAAACATTATGCTAAGTGAAAGAAGCCAACCGTAGAAGGCCACATATTGTATGATTCTATTTATATAAAATGGCCAGAATGGGCAAATCTGTAGAAACAGAAAGTAGACTCGGGGTTGCCTAGGGCTTGGGGGAAGAGATTTGGGGGAATGGGGAGTGACTGCCAGTGGGTGCAGGGTTTCTTTTGGGGATGGTAAAAAAAATGTTCTACAATTGATGGTGGTGATGGTTGCACAACTTTGTGAATATACAAAAGACTGCTGACACCTGCACTCTAAAATAGTGAATTTATGGTGTGTGAATTGTGTCCCAATTTTTAAATTAGTGCTGTTTTGTTACAGTCTGAGGGAAGCAGTTATTCAGTGGTCACAACTACTATCACCCGAGATCGCAACAAGCCTCCTGCTGTCACCAACTCTTGCTTCTCCTTTGTGGTTTTTTCCACTGGTTGGATCCACTGTATGCTCAGTACATGCTCATTCCTACATCGTATCTGCTCATTTCTTACCAGTTCATTCCTAGGCCTTTTCAGAAGGTCGTGAGCCCTTCCTCAGGGACACATGTTCCGCTTTCCCATTCAGTTTTGGAGACTGGTTAACAAGTGGAAACCAAATTACTTAAACACTCGGCAAAGCAACTGGCCGAGATGTTGACCCAGATCCTCTTCAGGACGCTGCTGCCTGGATATGCCATCTGAGTGTGGTGTGTTGCAGCGAGAACTGGGATGGATGGTTAGACTTGCGGGGGGAAAAAGGCAGCAGCCCCAAGTCCATGCGGAAAGTTTCACATCACAGGAATAAATGTCACCTGTGGGTTTATCTTTACATCCATCTTGGAGCCAGGAGCATAGTGGGTGCCCAGCCGACGTTTATGGAATGAACACAACCTCGTGTGGTGTGTATAAGATCACAGCTTGTCTCTGATTCTGACTTTGCACTAATACTGTTACTTGAACATGTGCAGTACAGAGCACAAAATGTGATTATCTAATTCTCTAAAAGCCCTCTGAAGTCATTGTCATGATCAACCCACCTGCAGCTGAGGATATTCCCTCTGAACACATGGGAACCTGAGTTCAGTGGCTAAAACCCCTGCCACCTAGGACAGAGGTTGGGACATGGGGCCATCACCAAATGGCATGGGATTGCAGTTAAACAAAATCACAAATGCAACGTGCCTGGCACACAGTGGGCACCCAACTGGTAGTAGCTGTGCTGTTTGGGGAGGGGCTAGTGTAACATAATGGATGACATTTTAGATCTTGGGGTTAGAAAAGCCTAGATTGGATTTTAAAATCCATCATCTACAACTTGCATGACTTTGTGTATGTTTCTTACTTCTCTGAGCCTCAGTTTCTACAGACTGTGAAATGGGTATAATGGTACTTTTAAGGTTTCAATTAGACCCTGTGTGTAAAGCATGCAGCACATTGCCTGGCAAGTAGTAAGTGCTCAGCTGATGGTTACTTACTCTCTTCCTACGTTCACAGAAGACCAGCGCTAGAGCCTCATTTCAAAACATCTCAAGTAGGCGCCTCATCTGTACTCCCTGTGTGTGGGAGGAATGCCTTGACGATGACCGAGCACTGTGGGGAAGTGTGTAGAGAAAGCTACATTTCTCTTGGGTGCCTTAGTTCTGCACAAGGGAATTGCCATCTGTAATTCGGTACAATTGGTTTGCAGCTGAAGTGGCTTAGGGAGATGGGAGGGAGGGACTGTGACATAGTTGAAAGGATATGGACTTGGTAGAAGTCAAGGGTTCAGACCTTCCGTGACCCTAGGAAAGGGGCTTGATTTCTCTATGACTGTTTCAGATCCGGAAGATGGGAGTGAAATAATAATAGCTACAGAAGGAGGTGTCCTAAGGAATAATTGGCCCCTGGAATACTCAGCAGAGTATGAGTGCTTAGGAAGTGGTCAACTCAATCGTCCTCGTATGACCGGTGACAGTCTCCTGTGACCGTCACCGTTCTGTGGTACAGAGTTAAGCTAAGGGGTCCTGTGGCTGTGTGGGGTGGCCCCAGGCTCTCCCGTGGCTCGTGAAAGTCCAGGTGTGTCTTGCACCGTCCGTGGCTGCGTCTCCTATCGGGGAGTGGGTAGTCGGTGTGGCAGTCTTTGAGAGATGGAGGGTGGCGTCAAGAGCTTGACGCTAGCCCCGCTTGGGGCTTGTATCTTCTGGGGCATGGTTGTTCCTGCCATCCTGCAATGCCACTGGCCAGCTGAGAACCCAGGCTCTGAGCAGTGTCTAGAGGATACCTCTGCAGCCAGGGTTCTTCAGAACTTTTTGGAGGAAACCAGGCAGAAGTGGATTCTGTCCTCTGGTGTGTAAGACAGCAATGTCCATGACCTTCACATTAGTGAAGGTCTCCGGGGATTTGTGATCGTGAGAGTTTCTGGGCCAGATACTAACTTCAAAGCTAGTTCAGCCTCAGAACCCCCACCTCTGGCTGGCAACCTGTAGATGAAAGGAGGGATAGTGTGGTCTTTTGAAGAGACACTAAACCTGGAACTGGGAATGCCCAGGTTTTCAACTTCGCTTACTCTGCTTCCCCTTGTAGTTGCTTTTTTTGTCTCTGCACTTGCCTTGTGAAGTAGAGACCACACCACAGGCAGGCTGACTAGGGCAGTTCTGGAGCACCTAGTGAGGGGTTAGAGCACGCCTTCAGCTGCCCTTCAGGCATCATCCAAGCCTGTGCACCTTTCCCCGACCACTAGCCACAGCCCTCGTGACCAGAGCCCTTCTTGGTGTGCATTTTCGGGTCCTAGTAATAGTGCCTTTTGGTCCTGCTAACCTGGACTATAAGAGAAGAGGGCGAGGACCATCCAAATGCGATATTGATTAACCCGCAGGTTAGGTTTGGGTTTGCAAAGCACTCCCATGTCACCAATGTGGCAGTGTGGGGTTTTGCCCCAGGTTTTCCCTGCAGCTCAAGCTGCCTGTCACCCCTGCCAGTCTTGACAAGTGTTTACCCACCTACTGCACGCAAAGTTCTGGACTCGGAGAGAGGCCTAGTGCTAGAGATGCAGATGCATAGTGCCAGTCCTCAAGTACTTTTTCAAGAAGTTGTGGAGGGGCAGGCATGGTGGCTCACGCCTGTAATCCCAGCACTTCCGGAGGCCAAGGTGGATGGATCACTAGAGGCCAGGAGCTTGAGACTAGCCTGGCCAACATGGTGAAACCCCATCTCTACTAAAAATAGAAAAAATTAGCCAGGCATGATGGCAGGCGCCTGTGATTCCAGCTACTCAGGAGGCTGAGGCAGGAGGATTGCTTGAACCCAAGAGGCAGAGGCTGCAGTGAGCTGATATCACGCCACTGCACTCCAGCCTGGGCCACAGAGCGAGACTCTGTCTCAAAGGAGAAAAAAAAAGGTTGTGGAGGTAGGAATCACGCATGAGAAGGAATTAGAAGGAATTTACCTGCTGACATTCCACAGCACGTTTGCTGGGCACAGAATGAGGGGTCCTGAGTCCTTCTGCACTCACTTCGTGGGGTCATCAGGAAAGGCGGGGGGTTGGATTTGAGCTGAGCTTTGAGGGCTGGGTAGAATGTAGAAGGGACCAGGAGCTTTTCTAGAGAGTGGGTAGATGGGAGGTGCAGCAGTGGGCCAGGCAGGGCGCAGTAAGAAGGCAGGCCTGGCGGGAGTAGAAGCCTGTGCTGGGAGCCCGGCAGGAAGGCTGCAGAGGTCGGCCTGTCCCTGTTTTGCTTGCCCCAAGTGTCAGATAAGGAGGGTGGGCTTGATTCGTGGAACAGATTCTTCCTGCCAGTGGCCCAGGGTTGACCCCAGACCCGGTGCTCTCCAGGCTGACATACTGGTGAGGACAGGTTCCATGGGTTTCCCTCCAGCCATTGTCTGCCTGACGCCTGTTTTCCTGGAGATGAAGAATATTCTACCCTTAAGTGCAGGGGTGGAGACAGTAGAAACTTGGAGTTCCTGGGGCCACGGGGCCTGAATGGGCTGTCGTTTTTGTAGTGGCCTGGGGTGCTCTGAATTGAGTCCTAGTGGGACTCAGGTGGGGGAGGCCTTCCGGCTGGTGCCAAGCAGGGACACATTTGCTCTTTGTGAAGATGAGGGGTGGGGAGGGAATGCTGAGCACAGAAATCCACCTTTCCCGTCTCCTCCCTCAGGAGGCCCTGTTACTCTTGCAGGCTGTCACGCCGACATCAGAGCCACTTTCCTCATACACTTCAAAGCTTCCTACATGCCATTTAGACCCATACCACCCGCTGGTGCAGACTGCCCTTCCTCAAGTTCACACCACTCGAGAGCTCATGGCCTTCTGTAGCTCCTCACATCCACCGGAGCTAAATGCCAGTCCCTTTGCCAAGTGTCCAGGGTCCCTCGCTGCATGACTGGGAGTAACTTTTCCAACCCTGTCACCTGTGGCTTTTGTTTCTGCCAAATCAAATGTCTGCTTCTCTTTCTTCTGAGCCTTTGTTCAGCCTCATCCTCACCAGCTCCAGAACGAACACCTACTCATCCTTCAAAACCCATCTACAATGCTGACCCTTATAGAGCCCTAGTACATCCCTGCCTGGCAGACACCGATCGCTGTCTTTCCAGCCTGCCCCGGCTCACCTCATACTCTTCTGACCAAGTGTTTTTTCTGTTTGCACAGTATTCCTTAAGCCCTCTTCCCACCCTGGCAGAGAGCTCCTTGGGGGCAGGGAATAGCTCTCATCCACTGGCTGCCACACAGGAGTCCCCTCTCCAGTTGCTCGGGGAATGTTTGTGACCTGAAACAGGGAGACAGGAGAGGAGGTGGCTTCAGGGTGGCCTGCGCTGCCGTGCCGGTTGGCTTTCCTTTGGACCCTTTGCTGAAGCCTCGAGGATGTCCCCACTCCCACTCCTAGTGGCGCTGTAACTTGTACCAAGCGGAAACATGTCCTGGCTTCCTGGGCAGGCTGTCTGGCCAGGCGTGGGGAGGCACAGCGGCTCTAGCGGGCCTTGGTGCATCCCACATCCTGGACTCTTCAAGAACAAGGAGACCAGGTTCTAGATCTTTGCACAATTTAGGAAAATAAGTGTTTTCATCAAAGGCATTTGAAATCCAACTAGAAACAAGTCATTCTCAGTTCTCAGAGTGGATTTATAAATTCTTTAGGCAGTGTGAAAGCCCAAATTCAGTCTCTTAGGATTAATAAAAGCTCTGCTGCTGCATTGGCCGGGAAACGAACCCGGGCCTCCCGCGTGGTAGGCGAGAATTCTACCACTGAACCACCAATACCCAGATGTTAGCAGCTGTGTGTGCACCTCCCTTTAACCCCATTCCTGTGCCTCCTTGCATGTAAGTTGATTCATAGAATATGAAGCCAGTCTCTGATGCTGCCACATCAGCACAGTTGCAGGAATGGAGCGCTCAGGCTGCAGAAAAGGAGGGAGAAGGCAGGAAGCAGGAGGGTGTACGTGTGCGTGTCCAGTTGATTTGCCTTCAGACCTTGCAACAGAAACCAAAGCTTGAGTCTTTCTTGGTAGCAAAAGTATATTAAAACTTTGGGGGACTTTTTCCCCTCTGATGTTTGAGTCCTCCCACCACATTCTGCCTTTAGTCTTGTGTTAAACTATGTTACTGTTCTCAGGTTTCATGCCAGCTTCCTGTGGAAGACTGGCCAAGGCTGAGGACAACACAACAGGAGTCCCCTTAAGGTGCAGGCATCAAGTTCATGGCTCCACAGCCATAGAGTGTACTTCTCTGGAGAACCCAGCAGCTCGCATGTGCACATGTAGCAGGGAAGTGTGGTTCCAGATTTGTGGGCACCCTTGGCTGCTGCACGTCTCGTGTAGTTGGAGAGACTGACTGGCTCCTCTAGCAGGATGTCTCTGTGAGGAAAACTGGCCAGGAAAAGGCAGAAAAAGCAACACTGCATTGCATTGGCCGGGAATCGAACCCGGGCCTCCCGCGTGGCAGGCGAGAATTCTACCACTGAACCACCAATGCTCCAGCTGTTTGTTAGAGCATCTGCAGGGCATTTGGCAAGGGGCTGTCTCTGTCAATACTTAGACACTCTGACAGATGATTGGGTCTCACCTGGCTGGTTTGTCCAGTTTAGGAGACCAGACAAGTTGATGTAGAACCATCCTTGCCCCGCCTTAGTACACTGTTTTGAGAGTTGGGGCCTATGAACTGGAGTTCACCTTCTGTCCAGAGGCCGTGGGTTTATCCACAGTCCCATCCCCATAAAGATCAAAGCAAGAGGCAACTCACAGGCCACTTGTACAGCTCCTTCCTGAAGCACCCATCTCCTCTCCAACGTCCACCAGCCCAGAGCGAGACCTATTTTGTCACCTCTTGTGTGAACAGTGCCTGGTGCATGATGGGTGCTCCATGTGATTGGCTGTATTAAATCTTTACCAAACCACTGCCCGGTCCCTCTTTGAACAGCCTTTTTGCAGGAGTGCTCACTGTCTCACAGGACAGCACATTTGGTTTTACTTACTAGAAAGTCCTAGCTCTGATTAGTAGAAAGTGCCTGAGCTGGAACCACACAGACTAATGGACACCTTTTGGACATGATTATTCTTAAAATTCTTCAAGTCAACTTGAGACCCCATTTGTGGAACAGGTGAGCAAGATAACTGCCATGATTGGATGCAAAGCAAGGAGGGAGAGTGCCTGCAGTTGCTTTTTCAAGTCTGAAGTCTCTAGACTGCCGTTTTTCCAGCTTCAGTGGCTCCACCAGTGTCATCCCTCATGCCTCCTGTCATCTCGCAAGCTTCTCCAGGCTCCTTAAGACAGCCTTTCATATGCCCAGCTCCTGGTACATGAAATCTGTTCTTCTAACTGGGGATTCCCAGGTTACCACCAGCAGCCCATCCCGCTGCTGTTCTGTTCTCTGGGGCCCCGGACAAGGGTGCCTACTTCCGCATCCTCACCTCTGCTAACAGGACTCCTTCTGCCAGGAAGGCCCGTTTCTTTCCCTTCTGCCTCCTTCAAGATCCAGCTCCATCCCACTTCCAGGCAAACTTCCCTGACCACCCCAGCTGCCTCTTCTACATCAGTGATCTGGGGCATCCTGCCACCACATGCCATGTGAGACCTGTCGCCCCAGAGATGCTGTGAGCTTTGGGAGGGCAGAGGCCTGGCCTTCGTATCCATGGGGCTCTGAAAACAGACTAGTCTATCGTGGGGTCAGGCCTCCCTCAGCTCCAGCACTCGGGGCAGGGCCTGCCTGGGGAGTCATCCTCCCTGGGTGACCAGCAGCCGCTCCCTCCCACAAAGGCAGCCTCCCTCCGACCTGCTCCTCTCCCCGCCAGCGTCACTGCCCAGGGAGACACCTTGGGGACACCGTCTACCCTACCCTCCTCTCCCCTCTTGTATCAGCTATTAATGCTTTTCCGTTTAATTCTAGAAACATTCCCCACTGCTCTTTCTGACTGCCTCAGTCACATTTCAGGACCTCCTTACCCCATAGCTACAGTGCTCTCCTGAACGTCCCCAGCATCAGTCTCCCATCAAACCCATGCCTGCCCCAGCCCTGCTTCTCCAAGCCACCACCGGAGATGTCCAGTTGGAACATGGGACTGAGCGTGTCGTCCCTTGCTGGAAAACTTCCACCAGCTCATCGTTTCTGTACCTGTCTCTAGCCACTCCTTCCACACGCTGGAACCCTCGTCCCGTCCCAGATATGCCATGTCAGCTTGTGTGGCCTTGGCCTGGTTCTTCCCTATGCCCGAGGTGCCCTGCCTTCCTTTCTTTACCTGGAAAGTGCCTGTTACTGTTTTTAAGATCTGACTCAACTGGCATCTCCCTGTAGCCCTCCCGGACGGCCCGAGGAGACGGAGCTCATTGCATTTTCTTGCTTCTGTGATATCACTGGCGCCACTTTGCTACAACTATTTGTTTGCACGTGGATCTTACCCATTACGCTGGGGCCTGTGTCCCAGCAACGTCCCTAGAAATAGTAGCTCAGACGCAGAGGGTTTCTGAGATGCACGGATGGAAAGCTGAGTAAGTGTTGAATAAAGACAGTTGATCAACTGATGATGCATTGTACTTTTTTGGTCCCAATGACACATTCATTTGCATTCTCTGAGATTCCCAGAAGTGAGCTAGCACCACTGTTCCTTATTCCATTGTATACAAAGGGAAACTGAGACCCAGAATAGGGAAACAACCATGGCTCAGCCAGCAACAGAACTGAGACCTGCCCTGAGACGCCCACCTCCCAATTCCTCTTTCCAAACAGGTCATCTCCCTTCCTCATTGCAGCCCCAGGCCCTGGAGGCCACAGCAGAGGTAGCCTGATTTCCACAGCCCCTCTCTCCTCTCTCTCCAGGCTGGTCCGGGAGTTCGTGGCCCAGAACAATACCGTGCAAATCAAGCATGTGATCCAGACCCTGTCCCAGGAGTTTGCCCTGTCTCAGCACCCCCACAGCCGGAAAGGGGGCCTCATCGGCCTGGCCGCCTGCTCCATCGCACTGGGCAAGGTGGGCCTTTCACTCAAGGAACAGACATACCAGTCCTGGCCTTGACGCTAACCAAGCCATCCAGATGCCCTCCCTCTCAAGACCCAGCAGGGCATTGCAGACCTGTGTTTTATTACCACTCTGTCCACACCTGAGACCAGCAAGTCTGGCTTTGCGGCCTGGCAGCCTGGTCCCCTAGGCGTGGGCCCTCTCCTGGGTAGCAGACTTGGGAAGGGTCTTTGAGCCCAGCTCTGGCACAAAGGCCTGAGCACCTCCAAGGGAGGTGGGATGTCAGCTGGCACTGCAGGCTGCAGGGCCTGGGCTCCGACCCATTCTGATCTGTCTTCTATTCCTCCTGCCCCCTCGCAGGACTCAGGACTCTACCTGAAGGAGCTGATCGAGCCAGTGCTGACCTGCTTCAATGATGCAGACAGCAGGCTGCGCTACTATGCCTGCGAGGCCCTCTACAACATCGTCAAGGTGGCCCGGGGCGCTGTGCTGCCTCACTTCAACGTTCTCTTTGACGGGCTGAGCAAGGTAACCGCCCTCCTCCTCCTCCTCGCTGGGCTGCGCTTGGTTCACCCACTTCACTTGACCTTCTGGAACACTGGACCCCTTTTCCCAGATGCAGGCAGAGGAAACAAGCATGTGGCTGCAAGGGACACTTATTGTCTATTGAATCTAATCATTTTTAATGGATTTGCGTTTATACCTTTTTTCATTTCTCTTTTAATTCATTTTGATGGCATTTGATGTAAGTATCAGTCTGTCACACAGTAGAGGGGAGAAACTGATAGTCTGTGAAACACTCGCCTCCCTGGTAGAAGGAGATGATGCTGAAGCCGTCACCCAGACCATGCTTCGCCTGTAGGGAGGGCCACGCTTAGTCTAGCTCATAAGTGCCCCAGAGAAAGCTCATGCTCTCCTCCATGCCTCTCGCAGCCTGGTGGAGTTCTCCTCCCAGGCGCGGAGCAGCCCTGCAATGCTGCTGCCCCTGCAGAATGCCATGGAAGTTTCTAGAGTATCAGCCTCGCAGCTACCCTGTCCCCTCCTCCAGGAGTGGAACGAGGACCCAGCGCTTTAAGATTGGAAACCCCTGGGGAAGGCTGACGGGAAGCGGTCCCGTGACCCAGTCACGACAGGGAAAAGGAACCCCAGCGGGTCATAGGAGAAGCACCTGAACAGAAGGGTATTTCCTGAATCTGCTCATCGGCCGACTCCACTGTCCCCACTCCCACTTTCCCAGCCCTTCTCAAATGTGTTCGCTGAGAGGGGGGCCTGCTGGATGTTCCGGGCTGCACCAAGGCCCCGGCTGCGGGTTTGCAGAAAATACCTGGTGTTGCATCCGACCGTGACCCTCGCCTCTGTGTCCCTCCCCTCTCTGTGCCTCTTGCAGCTGGCGGCTGACCCAGACCCCAATGTGAAAAGCGGATCTGAGCTCCTAGACCGCCTTTTAAAGGTATTTGTACTTCGTCCCCACTTTTATTTCTATAATCTATTTCTGCCATCTGTCTGTACAGCTTAGAAATTCTGTCATTGGGAATGTTCTTCTTGAATTTAAAATATATTTTAAATTTACATGTACTCCCTGGTGTGCAGTTCTATGACAAGAATATAGAGCTCGATCACCACTATCAAATACAGAACTGTGCCATCACCTGAAATGTCCCCTTTTGTTGCCGCCACCTAAAGCAAAGAAGCTTGCCTATCACTTTCCACACCACCCTGGCTCTGACAGCAGGGGCCTGGGCATTCCATCCAGACCACAGAGAGTAGGGTCTTGCCATTCAATTGGTTCTCTCTACTTTGATTCCTGCTTTCAATCTACCCATTTTGCGTGTCCCGTGGACTGGGACAGGATGAATACTCCAGAGACCTCTTAGGCCTAGCTCGGAATCTGTCGTTTTCCTCGGTGGCCGCCTGAGCGCTGGGGCCAGCCCTGGGCCAGTGATTCAGCGAGGTCAGGCAGCCCTGGTCTCAGGCTCTCGGCAGCTCACTTTCCTCCGATCCACAGGACATCGTGACTGAGAGCAACAAGTTTGACCTGGTAAGCTTCATCCCCTTGTTGCGAGAGAGGATTTACTCCAACAACCAGTATGCCCGGCAGTTCATCATCTCCTGGGTAAGGCCTGACCGGACACCGTTTCTCCAGCCTCCAGTTTGGAAAATCTGCTCCCTAGCACACTCTTGTAAGGTCCTTTGGCTATGCTCTCCCTCGAATAGCCATTAACACCTGGTAATTCAAAAACGCCTCATTCAGCTTTGCCCCCGAAACCCACCATGTTGGCCCTAAAGGGGTCCAGTTCTTGTTGTCCCTGAAGGGGGTTCACTTCTTTCCTTGTCCCAGAAAACACCCGGGTTTCTCTTTAAAGCCAGCAGTGCTACTTTCAGCAATCTCACTTTTTCTAGCCTTGTCTGTCCTTCCCCATCCATCCCCTTCTCCCCTGAGCATCCGAATTTCCTTAGAGTCAAATTACCATTCCCCTGCACATTTAACAAAAAATGCTGGCTGTCCCTGCCAGCACCCTCCTCCCCCATGGGACGCCTGCACTGCAGGGCAATGCGGCCTCAGCAGGGTCCCCTTCCCACGGCCCAGTCCCAGAGGCTTTGGTGAGCGGGAGACAGGGTTCTGGAGCTAGTGTGACTTCCCTTCCTGTTTCCTTCCCCTGGTCAGATCCTGGTTCTGGAGTCGGTGCCAGACATTAACCTGCTGGATTACCTGCCGGAGATCCTGGATGGACTCTTCCAGATCCTGGGCGACAATGGCAAAGAGATTCGCAAAATGTGAGTGGAGTGAGGGGCAGGAAGCTGCTACCTGCTGCCACCCCTGGCTGTGCCCGTGCACTTCATGCCCACAGACAGCAGCAGGAGGGCAGGAAGTTAGCGCTTTTTCCTGGCTCTTGTGCTTCCCACTTTGAGGAGCCAAGAGCCCATCAACCCCCAGCATCTGAAAATGATCACGTGACAGGTCCAGAAGCCAAGCCGCCCTCTGGGTGGCTGACCCAGCACGGAAATGGGGCTGGTTGAGGCTTCTCCAGCCCTGGCTGACTCTTGCTGTTTCCACTTTCCTGTTCTTGTTTATAGGTGTGAGGTTGTTCTTGGAGAATTCTTAAAAGAAATTAAGAAGAACCCCTCCAGTGTGAAGTTTGCTGAGATGGCCAACATCCTGGTGATCCACTGCCAGACCACGGGTGAGTGTGGGGGGAGGGCCCACAGCCACGGCTGCCACTGCCACTGCCACTGCCACCTCCGCAGAAGCACCTTTCACCATCTCAGCTTCAGTGAGGGGGTAGGAGAGATTCCTAGAAAGAGTGTTAGCCAGTGTGACACCAGGCCCTGGGAGAGGTGGAGCGCCAGGTCTCTCAGAGGGAGGTCTGGGTTCTGTCACCACAGAGGCACAGAGGTCCTTTCACCTGGTGTGTGTGGCCTCTGTGAAGTAAGATCTGGAGGTTTCCTTGCTGGCGAACTTGGCCTTAGCCCTGTGACTTGAAATGCTTGGAGCTTGGGATTATGTATCTGTTCATTTCTGCTGAGTATCGAACCACCACAAAACGTCATTCCCTAAAACAACAGTCACTTACCATGAGTCTGTGGGTCACCTGAGTGGTTCCACTCACTTGGGCCAGGCTTGGCTGGGCTCAATCAAGTACCTGCTTTAACTGTAGGGTTGCTGGAGTGAATGGGCCGCAGTGGCTTCGCTCATGTCTGGCAGTTGTCTGGCTCATGGTATGCTGGGACCATGGGGACAGCACGTGTCTCATCGTCCAGCAGGCTAGCCTGGGCATGCTCATATGGCATCAGTGGGATTCCAAGACAGACAGTAGAAGTGAGCAAGGACTGTTGAGGCCTAGGCTTGAACCAGCCACATCATCACTTCCACCACATCCCATTGGCCAAAGAAGCAAGGCCAACCCAGATTCAAGGGCTGAAGAAGATAATTCCACTTCTTGATGAGAGGAGGAGCAGAGTCCCAGTGCAGAGGGTCAGGGATGCAGCTGCCCTTACAGTCTAGCACAGGATTGTAGCTCTGTCCCAGCCTGTGTCTCCACCTTCGGAAGGCAAAGCACATAGGTAGTAGAGTATTGGTGAGGCTGGAAGCCGTCAAGCGCTCGGGTTCCACAGGCCGCCAGCCCCATCCCATGTGTATGGTCAGTGGGAGGGAGCACTCGAGTTGCGCGTGCTGGCCTCTCTGAACCCCCTGATTCCCCTTCCAGATGACCTCATCCAGCTGACAGCCATGTGCTGGATGCGGGAGTTCATCCAGCTGGCGGGCCGCGTCATGCTGCCCTACTCCTCTGGGATCCTGACTGCTGTCTTGCCCTGCCTGGCCTACGATGACCGCAAGAAAAGTATCCTTTGCTCTGGGAGAGAAGAATTGAGAGAAGCCCCAAAGGGATTATGAAGTTGAGGGACCCTGCACTGGGGGCTGGGGGCTCTCTTAGGATCCATCACACTTCCATAGTCCCTAGCAGCTTGGGAAAAAGAGGTGGAGCCAAACATGGATTGAGAAAGCCGGGGACCTGGGGTTGAACCTTGCCTGGTTACTTGCAGATCTGGAGCAGCTTTCCCGGGCCCCAAAGTTCCAACCCTCTGAGCTCACACTGCCCGACCTTGGGCTGAGGAAATCCCATTGGTGGGAGGGTTTAGGAAGGGGTCCTAAGAGAAGAAATAGGCACATTTCACAGGGGCACCAGTATGGCAAGGAGAGCAGGGACTCAGTTCGGACAGCCTGTCTGCCTAACGTAGCCCTGAGACGACTGAGCTCCAGACCAGGAATACCAGGTTCAGAGAAGCCGCCTCTGGCTGGGACCACTCTATATTAACCCATTTTGTGTTGCTATAAAGGAATACGTGAGGCTGGGTAATTTATAAAGAAAAGGGGTTCCTTCAGCTCCTGGTTCTGCAGACTGTACAGGAGGCATGGTGCCAGCATCTGCTTGGCTTCTGATGAGGCCTCAGGAAGCTTTTAGTCATGGCAGAGGCGGAGGGGAAGCCAGCAGGTCATATGGCAAGAGAGGGAGCAAGAGGGGTGGGAGGTTCTTTGAAAGAACCAGCCCCCACGCGACTAATAATAGAGGGAGAACTCACCCAACTCACTCAGTACCATGGGGAGGGCACCAAGCCATTCGTGAGGGATCCACCCCCATGACCCAAACCACTCCCACCAGGCACCACTTCCAACACTGGGAATCGCATTTCAGCAAGAGATTTGGAGGGATAGGCATCCAAACCAGATGACGCTCCTTACATCAGTGGACTCAGGCATCAAAGAGGTGGCCAACGTGTGCAACCAGAGCCTGATGAAGCTGGTCACCCCCGAGGACGACGAGCCGGATGAGCTGAGACCCGGGCAGAGGCAGGCAGAGCCCGCCCCTGACGATGCCCTGCCAAAGCAGGAGGGCACAGCCAGTGGTGAGTAGACTCCACCCCTACCCCTCACCTCCTGTTGGGGGCCCGGGAAGCCAGAAGTCATGGGACTTGCCTTGGAGCCTCACTTAAGCAACCAGGACATATATAATATGTCACTCACATAATTGTAGCAGCAACCCAGCGCAGTGGCAGCGGTGGTTCTCCCCCATTCTGCAGACAGGACACGGGGAAGCTGAGCAGCATGGCCACACACACGCAGCTAGTGAAGGCTGGAACCAGATTGGAACCCAGGCAGGCTGTCTCCAGCAGCCATGATCTTAACCGTTACTGCCTCAAAGACCATGAAGCCTTTACTTCATCTTTTTCCTGGGTTCAGCTATAGGAAATAGTTTTCAGGGCAGGAAGGTTTGATGTATGGGAGGAGTACCAGGATTCAGCACTTGATTCTTGGCCGTAGACATCCAGCCACCCAGAAGCCTGGCTGCCTTTACCATGCGGGTCATTCTCAGGGTGGGAGGGTTAAGAAAACTCTAGCTTCGATTGATTCTGTACTTGAAAATTCTATTGCCCAAATAAGTGCCTTTAAAAAGTGAAATTGCTCTGCCCTCCTTTCAGACTCCTCTAACGTAATTTTCTTGTTTACCTGTAAGGTAAAGAAAACCACATTATAAGAAACCGCGTTTATGACTAGGCTGGGTAATCCCAGTACTTTGGGAGTCTGAGGCAATCTGCATGAACTCAGGAGTTTGAGACCAGCCTGGGCAACATGGCAAAACCTCATCTCTAAAAAAAAAATATTAAAAAATTAGCCGGGTGTGGTGGTGCGTGCCTATAGTCCCAGCTCCTCAGGAGGCTGAAGTGGGAGGATCACTTGAGCCCAGGAGCCCAGGAGGCAGAGGTTGCAGTGAGCTATGATCACACCACTGTATTCTAACCCAGGCAACAGAGAAACACCCTGTCTCAAAACAAAACAAAACAAAAACACATTTATGCCGACTGGCATCTGGAATTTGACTCCAGATGTTATCTGGAACCCTGATGCTTTCATATTTCGTGGGTCTCTGTCCTCACCAAGAGGTCACTGATCAGCTTTGGGGTGATGTCCTCCTTTGCCGAAGCAGCCAGAGAATAAACTGAGGTATAACCTACTTAGATCTTTAAGGATAACAGAGTAAGGTCTGGAACCTGCCCACAGGAGCCAAAAGAATTGCTGAGAATTCTCCCATTGCCATTCATGTACTTTTCTTTTGTACAGCTGAGCAGAATGTCAGGCATGCATGCCCCACCTCCTCCCGTGGGTTTGGCTGGTAAAATTCAGCAGCCGTCCATGCTGGACCCATCTCAGGTGTCAGGTTACAGCTGTGCCAGCACAACTGTGAGCCAGAGCAACAAAACAGCTGGAGGCAGAACAGCACTCAGCTGGAGCATTGGTGGTTCAGTGGTAGAATTCTCGCCTGCCACGCGGGAGGCCCGGGTTCGATTCCCGGCCAATGCAGCAGCTGCAAGCTTTTTGGCAGCTCCTGGAAAAAGAAAACTTGGAGAAGTAAGTTAACTTGGAGAGAGAAGCTAGTGCAGGCCTTCAAAGGGAGGAGCTTTTTTACTGGGAGAAACTGGAAGACTCGGGGATACATATTTTATGACCTCTCACTGAAATATGAGTGTGTGATTTTTGTTTTCTAATTCTCATTTTAGAAAATTTGGAAAGGAGAGAAAAATGCAAAGAAACAAGACTATCCCCAACAGGCAATGAGTATTCAAATTTTACCGTATTTTTTCCAGTTTTTAGTATATATACATAGTTAAGATCATAGAACTTACACAGCTTCCCCTTCTGCTCTGTTTGAAGTTCACAGTGCCTCTTCAGTCATAGTCAGAAGATAGAGTAACAGTTGCCTGGGTTTAAAGAAAAGGAGAATTGGGACTGGCTACTCACAGATGCCTGGTTTCTTTTTGGGGTGATGGAGATGTTCTAGAATTAAATAGAGGTGATGGGTACACAGCTTCGTAAATGTGCTATACCTAGTTGAACACTGGAAAATGGTGAATTTTTTGTTATGTGAAATCTTATATGAATTATATCTGAATTTAAAAAAAAAAAAAAAAAGGCAGTGCCTATTCCTTTAAATTAGAACCCAACAGCCCCTGCCACCTTTCTGCTTCTGTGGCAAGAAGTCGAGCCCGCTGGAAAGGAACCACTCCATCCTGTGGGTCGTGGCCTCAACTAAAAACATTTCTGCCAGCTGGAGCATTGGTGGTTCAGTGGTAGAATTCTCGCCTGCCACGCGGGAGGCCCGGGTTCGATTCCCGGCCAATGCAGCCTGTCTATCTTTTTAGATGGTTTTCCTGAGCATTTTTTCACACAGCTGCTTGCCCAGGAGAGTATTACCCTAACCAGGATACATTCATGCCTCTTGGCTCTGGATTTTACTGCCTCATAAACAGCATTTCAGCAGATGAAAAGCTCACTTTGTACTAGTTCCCAGAGAAGGTAACAGCTAATTTGGGGCCTTTACATCCACTCTCAGCCCAGCTTAGCTTGTAACTAACTAATCACTAGTCTTTTACCAAGGTGCCCAGGAGAAAGTCCCCGCCAGCCACAAGACAGAGATGGCTTTGCTGGTGAGGAACAGGTTCATCACAGCCTCTCCTGCTCACTCTTCTCTCTCTGCTCCCTCTGTTCCCACCCTGTTCCACCTGGCTGGAGATAGGACCTCCTGCCTGGCCTTCCTTGTTCACTTGTGCTGATCCGGGACAGCACCACATTCCTCATGGCACACCTCCGGGCAAGAACCTTTGTGTGTGTGCACATTTGCACCCCTGCCCCACCCTCTGGATCTTCTCCCTCCTCCTCTAACCACAGGACTTCCAGTCAGGCAGCCCCTCATCTGTGCCTCTTCACTTACTCTGACTCCGCCTTGGCCTGCCACTTGGGACCATCCACAGCACTGTGCCCTTTCCCTGGTTCTGAGTTCTTAGGGCACTTAGCGTGTCCAGCCTGGTCCTCTCCAGGATGTGTCCTGATTGTCTCAGGAATGGCAGCAGAGATTCTGGGGTCTGAACAACCTGCCTATGAGTCCTGCTGACTTTATATCTGTTCCCCTCAGACAGCTGCCTGCCCTTTCTAAGCCTCAGATTTCTTATTCATTAAGTAGGGTAACAATGGTAATACCTAACCTATACTATGGTTGTGTGTTTCAGACAAAATTTTTGCATGTAAATCACTTAGCACGTGACAAACACTAACGGGTGCTTCAGTGGTTGTTTTAATACATGTTTATGGCTGGGCACGGTGACTCATGCCTGTAATCCCAGCACTTTGGGAGGCTGAGGCAGGCGGATCCTTTGAGGTCAAGAGTTCGAGACCAGCCTTGCCAACATGGTGAAACCCATCTCTACTAAAAATGCAAAAATTAGGGGCCGGACACGGTGGCTCACGCCTGTAATCCCAGCACTTTGGGAGGCCGAGGTGGGCAGATCACGAGGTCAGGAGTTCGAGACCAGCCTGGCCTGCATGGTGAAACCCTATCTCTACTAAAACAAAAAATTAGCCAGGCATGGTGGTGCACGCCTATAGTCCCAGCTACTTGGGAGGCTGAGGCAGGAGAATTGCTTGAACCTGGAAGGTGGAGGTTGCAGTGAGCCGAGATCACACCATTGCAGCCTGGGCAACAGAGCAAGATTCCATCTCAAAAATAAAAAAAAACCTGGTAGAATTTTTTTAAACAAGGACCACAAGCAAAAATTATTTAAAAAAAAAAAAAAAAAAAAA
>NW_012101698.1:5095900-5096640 GCF_000951045.1 Mandrillus leucophaeus
GGAGAAGAGACAGCTCTTCCTTACAGAAAACGTCAGTCAATACGCTGAGCATGGTGGCTCACGCCTGTAATCCCAGCACTTTCAGAGGCCGAGGTAGGTGGATCACAAGGTCAGGAGTTCAAGACCAGCCTGGCCAAGATGGTGAAACCCCATCTCTACTAAAAAATACAAAAAATTAGCTGGGCGTGGTGGCAGGCGCCTATGATGCCAGCTACTCGGGAGGCTGAGGCAGGAGAATCGCTTGAACTCGGAGGGCGAAGGTTGCAGTGAGCCAGGATCGTACCACTGCACTCTAGTCTGGGCAAGAGAGTGAGACTCCATCTCAAAAAAGAAAAAAAGAAAAGAAAGGTATCTTTTTTACTCATCCAGTTGGCAAACGTAAAAGATTACTAATCACTTTGGGAGGCCAAGGTGGGTGGGTCACGAGGTCAGGAGATCGGGACCATCCTGGCCAATATGGTGGTGAAACTCCGTCTCTACTAAAAATATAAAAAATTAGCCAGGCGCGGTGGCGGGTGCATGTAGTCCCAGCTACTCAGGAGGCTGAGGCAGGAGAATCACTTGAACCCAGGAGGCGGAGGTTGCAGTGAGCTGAGATTGCGCCACTGCACTCCAACCTGGCGACAGAGCAAGACTCCGTCTCAAAAAAAAAAAAAAAAAAGATACTAATATTCCTGTGTGAGGCTTTAGAAGGGGTGACTGCTCTTCCGATTTGGAAATACATATAAATTGGTAGAACC
>NW_012101698.1:5102620-5161380 GCF_000951045.1 Mandrillus leucophaeus
GGCTCACGCCTGTAATCCCAGCACTTTGGGAGGCTGAGGCGGGTGGATCACGAGGTCAGGAGATCGAGACCATCCTGGCTAACACGGTGAAACCTTGTCTCTACTAAAAATACAAAAATATTAGCCGGGCGAGGTGGCGGGCGCCTGTAGTCCTAGGTACTCGGGAGGCTGAGGCGGGAGAATGGCGTGAACCTGGGAGGCGGAGCTTGCAGTGAACCGAGATTGTGCCACTACACTCCAGCCTGGGTGACAGAGCAAGACTCTGTCTCAAAAAAAACAGATTGAAACACACCATATTTAAATTAAAAGCTGAAGCTGGTGTGGTGGTACGTATCTTTAATCCCAGCTACTCAGGTTGCTGAGGCAGAAGGATACCTTGAACCCAGGAATTTGAGTCCAGCCTGGGCAATATAGCGAGACCCCATCTCAAAACAAAATAAAATTGGTGTGACTGAAAAAAGGTTAAAAGTTACAAGGCAAGACCCAGACTTGGAGAAGATATTTGCAATGTATTTTGTCATTAAAGAGTTAGTATCCAAACACAAGAAAGAGCTCCTTTAAGTCAGAAGAAAAAAATGGAAGAAAAACGTGAAAGTCCATGACAGGGCCATTAATCTTTTATGTAACAAATGGGCCAGGTGCTGTGGCTCATGCCTGTAATCCCAATACTTTGGGAGGTTGAGGCAGGAGGATTGCTTAAAGCCAGGAGTTCGAAACCAGCCTGGGCAACAAAGTGAGAGACCCTGTCCCTACAAAAATAGTAATTTTTAAAAATTAGCTGGGCGAGGTGGCACATACCTTTAGTCCCAACTACTTGGGAGGCTGAAGCAGGAGGATCTCCTGAGCCCAGGAGCTTGAGGCTGCAGTGAGCCATGATCACGCCACTGCAGCTTGGGGGAAGAGAATGAGACCCCATTTCTAAAAAACAAGATAAAAATGCTACCATGGCTCTTACGATATGGCGGGTGTTATTTTAAACACCTAACAAATGTTAGCTCTTTCATTGTCATAGCAAGCTTAGGGTATAGGTACTGTCATTACCCCATTGTACAGGTGAAGAAAGGGAAGCAAAGTCAAGTGACTTGCCCAAGGTCACACAGCTAGAAGGTAGGGCGAGTCAGGGCCCAAACCCAGGCCAAAAGACTGCAGAGTCTCTGCCCACAAGCACCGTGTTAGGCTGCAGTTCTCTGAGGAGGGAATTCATACACAAGGGCAACAAAAGATGCTCCGTTTGGGAATTAGAGAATTGCAAAGAAAAGCAAGGTATCAGCCAGGCGCAGTGGCTCACACTGTAATCCCAGCACTTTGGGAGGCCGAGGTAGGTGGATCACAAGGTCAGGAGTTCAAGACCAGCCTGGCCAAGATGGTGAAACCCCATCTCTACTAAAAAATACAAAAAATTAGCTGGGCGTGGTGGCAGGCGCCTATGATGCCAGCTACTCGGGAGGCTGAGGCAGGAGAATCGCTTGAACTCGGAGGGCGAAGGTTGCAGTGAGCCAGGATCGTACCACTGCACTCTAGTCTGGGCAAGAGAGTGAGACTCCATCTCAAAAAAGAAAAAAAGAAAAGAAAGGTATCTTTTTTACTCATCCAGTTGGCAAACGTAAAAGATTACTAATCACTTTGGGAGGCCAAGGTGGGTGGGTCACGAGGTCAGGAGATCGGGACCATCCTGGCCAATATGGTGGTGAAACTCCGTCTCTACTAAAAATATAAAAAATTAGCCAGGCGCGGTGGCGGGTGCATGTAGTCCCAGCTACTCAGGAGGCTGAGGCAGGAGAATCACTTGAACCCAGGAGGCGGAGGTTGCAGTGAGCTGAGATTGCGACTGCACTCCAGTCTGTATGACAAGACTTTTTCAAAAAAAAAAAAAAAAAGATACTAATATTCCTGTGTGAGGCTTTAGAAGGGGTGACTGCTCTTCCGATTTGGAAATACATATAAATTGGTAGAACCTTCCTAAAGGACACTACCTATTAAAATAAGAAGTGCCCAATCCTTCCCCTCAGGAGTCCCACCCTGCATGGAAGCACAGGAGAGATGTAAGAGTGAAAATCAGGAGACAATCGAAATTAATTTGAGGCCAATTTCTGATGCCACATTATTTCATCTAAAAGATGAAATTTTTTTAGATGATATTTCTAAAAGATGCCCTCCAGGGGCGTGGAGTCGTGGCTACTGTTCCAGTCTATCCTGCCCAGCTTTCCCCAGCTTTTCCTCACCTTTCCCCAGGCCCTGGTCTAGCAGACAGACCCCAGGCTGCCTGGGCCTTGGCACTAGGAGGACGAGCATCTCAGTGGGCCCAGTCCCCTGCCACGGCTGCCCTTGTCCCCTCTGAGCTGCATCCTGGGTCTACAGGGGACAGGCGGCAGTATGGACATGGAAATAAAGGCCCCCTTTACTAGGAGAAAAGGTCTGTGGCCCGCACCTAGAATAGCACTGCTCTAAGCCATAGGACAGAGTGAAAACTACACAAGTTGCAGAAAATACACTGTAATCCCATTTATGTTTACAAAATAAGAAGTAGGACAGCACAAGCCAGCGCAAGAGACTTGCCTACCCCGGGGAGCAGTGACCTGTAGGTAGAGAAAAGCAAGATTGAAGATTAAGGACAGAAAGAGGTTTTGCTTTGTGTTTGAAAATTTTAGAATGAGGATATATTTTACTTGTATAATTTAAAACTTTTAAGAGGCCAAGCCTGGTGTCATTAGAACAACAATATAAATAATGATCGTTTTGATTTATAACCCACTGAATAACATCAATATCCGGGAGTCCATAATGACATAAATAATTGAATTAATTAATGATGGAGAAGAGACAGCTCTTCCTTACAGAAAACGTCAGTCAATACGCTGAGCATGGTGGCTCACGCCTGTAATCCCAGCACTTTCAGAGGCCGAGGTGGGTGGATCACTTGAGGTCAGGAGTTTGACACCATCCTGGCCAACATGGTGAAACTAATAATACTAATATTAGTCTCTACTAATAATACAAAAAAAAAATTAGCCGGGCCTGGTGGTGCGCAACTGTAATCTCAGCTACTTGGGAGCCTGAGGCATGAGAATCATTTGAACCCGGGAGGCGGAGGTTGCAGTGAGCCAAGATCATGCCATTACACTTCATCCTGGGTGACAGAGTCAAACTGTGTCAAAAAAAAAAAAAGGGGGGGAGAGAGGGGAGACGGGGAGAAAGAGAAAAAAGAAAATTCCAGTCAATAATGTAGGAAAAGGGGCAACAGAAATCACCATCAGGCAAATTCCGCAGTCATATTTGTAATAGGCAAGCTGCAGCCCTGAGTGCTGCGGTCAGTCACTGGGGACGTGTTTGAGGGAAAACAGAATATTTGTCTAATCTCAAGTATTTTCCCCCAAGGTGTTTATTAATTACAAACAGAAAAACAGTAACCTTACAGGGGAGAAACGCAGCAGGCTGCGTCAGGCGATGAGGTTAACGTCACCAGTAACGAGGCTAACAGACAACACGTGCCCCCGATAGGGTGCACTGAGGCGCGGAACTTCCGTGACATCCCTCCAAAGATGCGCAACTCCCTACTCATGAGAAAAACGTGAGACCAACCCAAACGGAGAGACATTTTGCAGAGTGACCAGTGCTTCAAAAGTGTCAAGTTTATGAAAGACACACAGATTGAGGGACTGTCACAGATTGAAGGAGACAAGGAAGACAGTTTAGCTAAATGCAGTGTGAGATCCTGGAACAAAAGGCCAGGAATGGAAAAACTCGTGATGTTCAAATTAGGGTAATCCTTTAGTTAACAGTATTGTATCGATGTTAATCTTCTGGTTTTGATCATTGAACTGTGGGGCCGGGCGCAGTGGCTCACGCCTGTAATCCCAGCACTTTGGGAGGCTGAGGCGGGTGGATCACTTGAGCCCAGGAGTTTGAAACCAGCCTGGGTAACATGGCAAAACCCCATCTCTACTGAAAATACAAAAAAAAATTATCCGGGCTTGATGCTGCATGCCTACAGTCCCAGCTACCCTGGAAGCTAAGGTAGGCTCAATCTCTTGAGCGCAGGAGGCAAAGATTACAGCGAGCCAACGTCGTGCCACTACACTCCAGCCTGGGCAACAGAGCCGAGACTCTATCTCAAAGAAAAAAAAAAAAAGATAATTGAACTATGAGTATGTACAATGTTAGCATTAGGGGCAGCTAGCTGAAAGGTATAAAAAGAATTCTTTACTCTTTTTGCAACTTTTTTGTACATCTAAAATTACTTCACAACTACAGAATAGTATCAGGAGTCTGGAACTGCAGGACTACCAGCCCCCTCTTCCCTCCTCAGTGCAGTGAGAGCTGTGGCCAGTGCCTAGATGGGGGCTGAAGGCGGAACAGGATCCTACCAGCAGCTTTCCAGATCTAGAACATCTTGGCTCTTTAGGAAACTTGATTAGATGCCAAAAGAAAAAGGTTGGCATTTAAAGGTTATTCCTTAACTTAGAAATATAAGTAGTCAATGCCAGGTATAGATGCTTTTCTACCCTGGGTTATATGACGGTAAGTTAAATACTAATGACAGGTATTGAGTTGGCCACTTGGAGGAAGACTCAGGCACAGACACAGTACAGTCACAGTCCTTTCCCCATAGTCATTTTTTAAGCCCTTTATTGAGAGAGAATTCATATACTACACAATTCACCCAACATCAAGTATACAATTCAGTGACTTTTATAGATTCACAGGGTTATGTAACCATCACCACAATCAATTTTAGAATGTTTTCCGTGTCCTTGAAAGAATCCCTTAGCCATTGTACCCTATTCCCCCATCTCCTCCAATCCTAGGCAGCCTCCAGTCCACTCTCTATATCTATAGGTTTGCCTGTTCTAAACACTTTCGGGAAAGGGAATCATGCAATATGTAGTCTTTTATGATTGGCTTCTTTCACTTAACACAATGTTTTTAAAGTTCATTCATGTTATGGCATGCATCGGTGCTTCATCCCTTTTTATTGCCAAATAATAGTCCATTGTATGGCTATACCACACATTTATCCATTCGTCTGTTGATAGACATTTGGGTTGCTTCCGCTTTTTGGCTATTGTAGATAATGCTGATGTGAACATGATTGATGTACAAGGTTTCATGTGGCCATAAGTTTTCATTTCCCTTTGGTATATACCTAGGAGTGGAGCTGCTGAGTCATGTGGTGACTCTATGTTTAGCCTTTGGAGGAATGGCCAGACTGTTCTCCAAAGCAGCTTGCACCATTTTACATTCCCACCAGCGATGTATGAGGGTTCCAGTTTCTCCACATCCTCATCAACACTTGCTATTATCTTTTAGCCATCCTGATGGGTGTACAGTAGTATCTTGTGGTTTTGATTTGCATTTTCCTGATAGCTAAGGACACTGGGTATCTGTCATTTCTGAGATTTGCCAGATGTGTTCAGCACTGGTGTCCCCTCCTTGTGAGATCACTGTGACTACAAACTTACAAGCTTGGGGACTATCGAGAATGACTGGGCATTGGGTTCTCAGGGCTCCAGAGCCATGGTCCTTTTGAAGAGCCTGAATCAAGGTATGGGGCTCTGGAGAGTTCTGTGTGTGCTTGTCACAGGAGTCTTGTTTATTCAAAAGACCCAACAGCCTTTCATGACCCCTTGTTCCTCTTCCTCTCCCAGGAGGTCCAGATGGTTCCTGTGACTCCAGCTTCAGTAGCAGCATCAGTGTCTTCACTGCAGCCAGGTAAGTGGCTTGTTTCAGCCAGAGGGTTTGTGGAAAGCAAGTGACCTAGATCTTTCCTGGATGCAGGAGACTACAGCAATGACCCAAAGCAAACCCTACTCGCGGCTGCTGCTTTTGGGACACCCTCGTACACAAAAGAGTTAATTGATGAGGGAATCTGAAGGACATTGAGCAAGCCCACCCCACCCAGGCTGGATGGATAGATAAGGTGGATTAGAAGCCATTGGGGGCCAGGCGTGATGGCTTACGCCTCTAATCCCAGCACTTCGGGAGGCCGAGGTAGGCAGATCGCTTGAGCTTGGGAGTTCAAGACCAGTCTGGGCAACATGGCGAGACCCTGTTTTTACTGAAAATACAAAAAATTAGCTGGGCATGGTGGCGTGTGCCTGTGGTCCAAGCTAGTTGGGGAGGCTGAGGTGGGAGGATCACTTGAGCCAGAGCAGGGCAGAGGTTGAAGTGAGCTGAGATCACACCACTGTACTCTATCCTGGATAACAGAGTGAGACCATGTCTGGAAAAAAAAAAAAAAAGAATGAAAGAATGAAAGAAAATAGATTGTTCTTACTTATTTTTAAATATTAAAAAAAAAGTAAGCTATTGGAGGTCAATAAACGCAAGAAACACAAGTTGTAATAATAAAAGTACAGCTAATACCGGTGACTGCAGTGAGACACTTACAGTTGCCTTGAGTTAGCACCGTCTGTTTGTCCAGGATGATGTGGGGCCAACAAGACCGACAAGGGGAAGTCTGTTCAAGGACAGCCTGGAGCATGGGTGGTCATTAATCACATCCAAGATGAAGGATAAATCACAGGCCCCAGGAGCTGTTGTCCCTGTGCGCCCAGGTCAGCTGTAATGGCGCAGTCTTCCACATGGGGGCAGTGCAGGCCAGGCAGCAAAATAACTCTCTTCCTTGCAGCTCCCTCCATACTCCCTGCAAGGTGAGGGGACTCCCCGGGGAAGGCACTGTCACAGTTATGCCCTGGTCTGAGTCCCCTGGACTTGCCCCATGTCACTTTTTCTTTGGGTGACATTGGCATCTCTGGGGCTAGAGTGGATGGTGGGTCTTATACAGGGGTTTCTTCCCCCTGAACTTGACAGTGAACCTGGGCCCTGGGAGAGCCAGCCACTCATGAAGAGAAAAGGTGCACTCTCCCCCAAGAGCGTCTCCCCACAGACCCCTAGCTAGGGTTCTTCCCTCGTCGATACCGTTTGTGAACTTACCTCATCCCTCGACACCCTGAGCGTGTTTTCCAAGCACGCAGGTGCAGCCGATGATGAAATGTGCCCCTACGAGCCCCTGCATGGATGGAGCAGATCAGTGAATGTCACCATTCTCTCGTGTTCAGGTAGTCACGCGTTCCAGTGCACCTGCCTGTGCTCATCCCTGCAGGCTCCAAGATAAAGGCTGGCCCCTGAGTGTGTCCCTGACCTTCATTCATTTACTCTAGTGGTGAGGCAGAGAAGCAGCCAGGAAGTTGCTGGAAAGGGGAGCGACTGATGTGAGGGGTGAAGTTACTGGAAAGGGAGGGCCGTGGTGCCTGAGCCCAGGCACTGAGAAGACTGGCTGGGAATAACAGCTAATGCCAGTCAACGCAGCCAGGCTTCCAGGGCCCCAGTGCAGTGCTAAACCTTCATATCGGATCCTTTAGCTTTGTCTGAGTCCCGTGGGGTCAGTAGTTTCATGGTAGGGACGAGAAGGGAGGGAAGCACAGGGGGCTGCTCTGTGGACAGTGGATCTAGGAGGGGCCTGGTGGATGCAGACCTGCTAGGGAGCTGTCACCATTGTCCCCATCAGAGGGGATGGGGGCTCAGGCTGGGGAGGAGCAGCATGTGGAGAAAGTTGGGTGGGTTTGGGCTCCGTGTTGAAGGTGGAACTGCAGAATTCACTGCTGGGTGGGATGGGGTAGGCAGGAGAGAGGTGAGGGAAAGACTGCCTTCTAGAAATTTCGTGTGAGCCAGACCCCGGCTATCCTGATGTCATTTGCACACCAGGGCTGGAAGGAAGAGCAGGTGTGGGTGGGGTGGTCAAGAGCTCTGTTCCAGGTGACTGAGCATCCCAGGAGGAGGGAGGCAGACACAGGTACTGGGCCATGGAACTCGGGGAGTGGTCTGGACGGACACGCGGGGACTGGTGTATCCTGCAGAGGGCTTAGCTTTTGCGCTGGAGGCTGTGGAGACAGTATCACAAGTGGGAATGGCAGGATCCAATCTGGGATTTAAAAGCCTCCCTCTGGCAGCCAAAAGCCTGTTGTAGACTTGTCTCCGTAATCTGGCCTATGAGGATTAAGGGGGAGGTCAGGGGAAGTCTAGGAGAAGGCAGAGGTAGGCTTAAGCCATGGGCTGCAGAGGGGCACCGCTGTCCACTGCCTCGCTGGGGAGACTGCGCTACCGTTGGCTGGGATGAGCCTACAGGAGCCCTCAGTTCTTGTGCCAAGGCCGGGGACCGCTAGACCGGAACCAGGGTTTTGGTTTATACCTCTCATTCAGAAGCTGATGCCAAATCCTACCTAAACTCCAAACCATCCTACCTAAAAAAGCCAAACAAGAACAAATGATCTAGTGCTTCCTGACTCCTGGTGACAGAGGTCCCCACGTGGCAGCTGCACAGTCAGCATCACCAGCTGTGCTCAAGAGGTGGGCGCCTTCAGAGTTGTAAAACCAGAGCCAAGATGCCTGGGCCCCAGCACACCACCTTCTTCCCACAGCTGGTGTTAACAGTGAGACTGAGCTTGGACACAGGTGGGATGGTGCAGGGTCGCCAGATGGCCAGACACACCCAGCCAGACTCTGTCACACACACACCAAAAAAATGCACATCCACATGAAATTCAGAATTCACTTTCATGGGTTCAAGGATCACCATGGAAGCAATCCTTGCATCCCAGATTTTTTATAAAAGATTTCTCATTTGGACCAAAACACAGGGAGAATTAACTGGCTAAACCTGAGAGCAGAAGCCTTCCTCTTCCCCCTCCCTCATCTCCCCTCTCCCTGTGATACTGGAGAAGCCCCTGGTGGCCCCAGGCTTAGCCACGGAAGAATGTCACCTGGAAAAGCAGCGGGTGACGACATGGCTGTAGTCTGGGTTCCTCCACCCTCCAGAGCATGGGAAATACATGGGAGGTGGAAAATTGGACTCCCCAGGGAGAGGTGGAAAGTGAAGGAAGCAGGATGGAGGAAGGATGCTTGCCAGCTCAGGAAAGGGTTAAGAGAGAAATGTCTCCACTGGGTGTGTTCTCTCTCGTGACTGCTCTGCCTGGTGGAGTCAACTGTCCGGATTCACGCCCTAACTCCAGCATGCCTGGCTGTGGCCTTGGGCAAGTAGCATGATTTCCCCCACCTCAGTTTCCTCATCTTTAAACTCAGTGTAATGATAGCACTGACCCCAAAGGGATATGGGACTTCAACGAGTTAAAGTATGTAAAGAACAGCCAGGCATGGTGGCTCACGCCTGTAATCCCAGCACTTTGGGAGGCGAAGGCAGGCTGGTTGCTTGAACCCAGGAGTTAGAGACCAGCCCAGGGCAACATGGTGAAAGCCCGCTTCTACAAAACATACAAAAATGAGCTGGGTGTGGTGGCACATTCCTGTAGTTCCAGCTACTCAGGAGGCTGAGCTGGAAGGATCATTTGAGCCCCGGAGCTCGAGGCTTCAGTGAGCCGTGATTGCACCACTGCACTCCTGCCTGGGTGACAGAGCAAGACCCCACTCCTGCCTGGGTGACAGAGCGAGACCCTGTCTCAATAATCATAATTTTTAAAAGCTTTTTAAGTGTGTCAAGAACATAGCATGGTGCCTGGGCCGCAGAAAGCACTTTACACATTTTAGCTACAATTGTTATTACAGGAACCTTGTTATTATCCCCATCTTACAAATGAGGAAACAGACCCAGAGAAGTTAACTTCTTGCCCAAAGTCACTCAACTAATTAGTAGCCAAGTTGGAATTCAAGCTAGATCTGTCTGACTCCAGAGCCCATGCATTCAACTTTATTAGTTGCAGTTGGAGAGTTCCAGAAGTTTTGCATTCGGCCTCCCTAACTCATTTGATTTAGTAGTTCTCAAACAAGTGTTGTATGAACAACCTCCACTATGATGCTCAGGCTGTTGCCAAGGGTCATGATGTCTTCAGTGACACCAGTTCTCCCGGTGTAGCTAGCTGCCGTGTAAATAAGCAGGCAGAAAGTTCTAGAAATCAGTATTTCCCAGCTTTTAGCCTCTGCTGATTGAAAAAAAAATTATAATTATCTGTATTTTAAAGAGCACGTTCAATTTCAGAAGCAATTCTATTTTTAGATTTACCTTTCTTCTATTTTTAGATTTACCTTTCTTCTGATTTGATTAGAGATGTAACCCGAACACCGTAAAAAGTTAGACGTTACAGAAATGAAGTGCTGTCTCCCCGAGAGAACAACTGGAACGTCTTATTATTTATTGGTAGTATCAGAAGCCTTATTCAGTAAATCTATATTTTAATAGCCACAGCAGCGCCGTGCATTTGGAAATTGTAGTGCCTGTATGTGTAAGACATTCATTATAAGATGTTTTATGAGAAAATGCTCCATGAAAATGGAATTTTGCAGACACCTTGAAATAACTCAGAAGCCCCCATGAGTGACTCGTCTAGACTTTTTGGAACTGATGCAGAAATGTCTTTTAAACTGAGTGAGCTCCCTCTGTTCTTGATGGGTAAGGTAAGCAAGCACAGCAGGGTGCTACCTCTCAGGCTCCGGCCCATCAGCTGGGGAACTGAGCACATCATGCAGTGTCCCCCTCTAGGAAGAGTACAGGGTCCCAGAGCCCCAGTTGCCCTGCTGAGCACGCGCAGAGCTCAGCAGCAGCAGCCAACCCTGCCCAGCAGAGCAGCTGGGAGCTGATGGCAGCTGGGATCTTGACCCTCCCTTTCCCAGGCACTCAGATCAGTCTGCCTGGTCCTCTAGGGTCTACCTGCTTCCCATGAGCTCCACCTCCAGCCAGGCAAGGGAGGAAAAGCCCAGGGATAGTGTCTCCAGCCCAGGGAATGAGTGCTTGGTACATGGCCTCATGGTCTCAGATGGGTCCCGTACTGCCTCTGGACCTGGGCTTGCTCATCTGTGCCTTGAAGGATTGTGTTACCTGAACCGTGAGGTCCCTTTCAGTGATGAGGTTCTGGTTGGGTGCGGCGGGACTGCCTCAGCAGCAGCCTGAAGATGCCCCATACCTTCAGATTCACTGTGTTCAGGTGTTTGCTGTGGAGAAAGTCGGAGAATGCTAATACACGAAATGCTGCCAGTTCACATACCAGTTCCGTGACATGCTGCCATTCTTTGGCCCTGACACAGCACCACTTGCAGGAGAGGCCCCATGGGCTGGCCAGCAGCATCTCCGGGCCACTGTGAGCCGCGGAGCTCGACTTGCGGAGGGGCCATCCAGCCCGGCGTCTTGGCTCTTTTGGATTCTGAGTGTGCCCTGCGCAGGTGGGGAGCACCAGGCTTTCCTCTGTCTCCCCTTCTTTTTCTTTTTTTTTTCTTTTTGGTACAGGGTCTTGCTCTGTCATCCAGGCTGGAGTATAGTGACACAGTCATAGCTCACATAGGTGAGCTGACAGCTGGGAGCTGGCAGCAGCTGGGATCTTGTAGTCCTCCCACCTCAGCCTCACACGTGGCTGGGACCATAGGAGTGTGCCACCACACCCAGATAATGTTTTAAATTTTTCACAGAGACAGGGTCTTGCTGTGTTGCCGAGGCTGGTCTCAAACTCATGACCTCAAATCATCCTCCTGCCTCGGCCTCCCAAAGTGCTGGTATTTCAGGTGTGAGCCACTGTCTACCCTTCTGACTCGAAAATAAGCTGAAAAGTGTGTACTAATCTTCCACGGACACCTGGAGCTGCCAGGTATCCCCTGGGCTCAGAGGGGCTGGTCCACACAGGAGCTGCTGCTCTGCTGCTCCTCCCAGGAGACGGTGGAGGTGATGCCACCAGGGACTCTCTCGGAGCCTGCTGCCCTGGTCAGGAGGCTGTGCCATGTGGCAGATGAGATTATTTTGGAGTCAGACTGATCAGATCCAAAGTGCGGCCCCACCACTCCCTGGCCGTGTAACCTTGGGCAGGTGACTTCATGTCTGTGTGCTTCAGTTCCCTCTTCTCTGAAATGGAAGTGGCGTGCCTTAGGTCATAAGGCTTTTTAAGGAGTGACATGAGGCTGTGTAGGAAAGCACCCAGCAGAGCGTTCTTTCACAACCGTCATGGCTGCCATTGTTATCACAGCTATTATTCCCCCAGAGGCTCAGACACACCACTGATCCTGTCCCATGCCGGTGGAGCAGGGGACCTGGTCACGGCACCGCCCTCCTCACCAGCAGCTCCAGGGCAGTCCCAGGTCTCCCAGGGAAACAAGGAAAAACAAGGCCGCCCTCCCAAGGGGTGCTGTTTCAGCTAAGCTTGTCGCAGTGATGGGCCAGGCTGGGGTCCTTGTGACACCCTGGACCCTGGCAGCCTACATGTCCCTGTGGCTCCTGCTGAAAAGGGGCTCAGTACAGACTTTGGGGCTCTCAGGGTCAGGAAAGACCGGGTTGGGGGTGGGGGTAGCTTCTGTTCACCTGCTTTGCATACGGCCTTGGGCTATAGGGAGGCATCTCTTCCACCACCAGGACACGAGACCAGAGGAGCTTCTCTAGCCCGGGGATTCTGCCGGCCCAAGAAGTATATGGAACAGAACGCAAGGGAAGGAGCCCTGCGGGAGGCCAGCCAGGACAGGAAAAAGAGGGACTGGGAGATAAAACAGTAAATGCTGGCCATCAGCTAAGGGAGTAGCTAGGAAACTGCCAGAGATGACAAGAAAACTCTCAGAAGGTCCTGGTGTGGACTGCTATGTGGGCCTCTGCGGCAGCCACGTGGCTACTGAGTGCCTGGTGGCTACTCTGAAGCGAGGTGCACCATAACCGTGAAATGCACACCAGGTCCCAAAGGCTTAGGACACAAAAGAGAATATGTTTTGTTGGGAATATTTATATTGACCGTTATATTGATTACATGTTAAGATGCTAATATTTTAGATACACTGGGTCAGTTAAAACATAGCATTGAAATTCACTTCACCTGTTTCTTTCTCCTTTTTAATTGCAAACTGGAAGATGTAAAATTATATCTGTGACTGGCGTTGTATTTCTCCGGGACAGTGGTCTTGAGAGAAACTAAGAGATTGACAGAGCCAGTGTTTACCACCCTAGATTCCTCTACCTGCGCAGTACTGTCCCCGTCTGTCTTAGGCTAGCAAAGATTTAAATGTTTCGGTATCCTCAGAAGACGCCAGGAACTTCCAGCCAACAGAGGATAGATGTGCCCACTCTTGCCCCTGAAACGTGCACCATGGGGATCATCAAACCATATTAAATAGCAATTCCTCTTAGCAATTACAGAGCGCAGAATCGTGCCCTTTAGGGATTCACATCAAATGAGCTTCAGAGAGGCTGCAGGCGAGTGAGGAAAGCACAGCCATCAGTTCCTGATGCAAATGAATAATTGAGCAGCCTAGAAATGCCACAGAAGAGACCATTTTATACCAGCAGGGGACTGATCTGCTGGCCCAGGTCCTCAGGAAATGCAGCCCCTGGCCTGCACCTGTCGGCACCGTTTGGGAAGTACAGTGCAGTGCCTTGGTAGGAAGGGAGCCCCTCCCTGACATCCTGAGGTTTTTCTACCCATGCTGCCCCCACCTTGAAAACCCAGCCTGTGCCAGGGAGCAGTGCTTTGGGCAGAAAACCAACTCATAGCCTCCCAGCAGCACCCGCCGTCCCGCAGGCTGCTTAGCAGGACTTTGGGGACCTGCAGGGCTTCAGTCCACAGAAGCCAGGGGGCTTCCTGTGCCCACCAGAACACAAGTACGTCCTGAACAGTATCAGTTTCTCATAGGCAGAGGCTCTGTCACCCCTTCTGCAATGCAAAGGAGCACATTTTGGTCTCAACTCTCAAGGCGTCTCTCTTAGACGCCTTGGGGCAGGGTACAGTGACAAGGCACAATGACAAGCCTTGATCCCTGACCTCACTCGAGAAACATCCTTCAGGTGGCCGGTGAAGGGCCTGGTGGAGGTCAACAGTTGTTATCGGGACCTTCCCTCATATAGTCTGGACCTGGTGGTTTTGTTTTTTCAAGAAAAGGTCTGAACTTAATGCCCTGAGCCTGGTCAGGTCAGCTCAGTGACTCGGAGAGGGTTTCTCCTCCTGTACAAGCCAGGCTGGTGCTGGAGAAAGAAAAGGAAAAGTGAGTGGGAGCCCAGCAGACCGGTCCTTATCCCCTGAACATGGTTATCATGGTTCCAACCCAGCAGCAACCTCCAAACTCCTTTGGAAAGGGAGAGAGAGAAGCCCCCTTCAAACGCCCAGGGTGGGCCGAGCTGGGCTGGTGGGAGACCAGCAAGGATGTGTGGGGATCGGGTCATCCCTGACCCCCGAGCCCCCCGGACAGTGGTTAGCAGTGTGCGATTCAGGATATGCAGGCCCAGGGTGGTGCCATGACTCCGTGGGAGAGGGCTATGGTGGGCGTCACCTCTGCTCTCCCTCCCGGTCTTACCCACAGCACTGAAAGAGCCCCAGTGACCCTTCACCTCGACGGGATCGTGCAGGTCCTGAACTGCCACCTCAGTGACACGGCCATTGGGATGATGACCAGGATTGCAGTTCTCAAGTGGCTCTACCACCTCTACATCAAAACTCCTCGGAAGGTGAGCTCCGGGCCCCGCCAAGCCAGGGGCCTCTTCCGGGTCCGCCTTGGTTTTCCAGGGCCTGCCCATGGTTAGTAGCATTTTGGTCATTGCACTTCTAAGGAAACCCTGGCTGGCAGAGAAGTGACAGGTGCTGCAAGGAGCCCTCGTTGTGTCGGGGAGGGAAGTGGTCTGTGCAGACCAGCGGGTCCATGCAGACCAGCGGGACACTGCACCAAGCACAGACCTGGGGTGAAGGGAGCGCTCACAGGCACCCCTGCTTCTCTGCTCTCCAGATGTTCCGGCACACGGACAGCCTCTTTCCCATTCTACTGCAGACGCTATCGGATGAATCGGATGAGGTAGGTCACCAACGCCACCCGTCCTTATGGACCATCGGCTGCCCTGCCTCCCCTTGTTAGTGACTGATGGGCTCTTAGAGCTGAGATATGCTTATTTTGGTGCAGTGCATCCTTCCTAGAGGTAAAGCTGTGTTTAATACACACTTTGGGGCCAGGCTCAGTGGCTCACACCTGTAATCCCAGCACTCTGGGAGGCCAAGACGGGTGGATCACTTGAGGCCAGGAGTTCGAGATCAGCCTGGCCAACATGGTGAAACCCTGTCTCTACTCAAAATACAAAAATTAACCAGGCGTGGTGGTGCACACCTGTACTCCCAGGTGCTCAGGAGGTTGAGGTGGAAGAATTGCTTGAACTCAGGAGGCAGAGGTTGCAGTGAGCCAAGATCGTGCCACCGCACTCCCGCCTGGCGGCAGAGTGAGACCCTGTCAAAAAAAAAAAAAAAAAAACACTTTAGGACTGAGGACTCATCTGTAGACCCTTCTGGAGCACATGGGCAGGGCGTCAGTGAGGGAGGCAGCAGAGGGCAGGCAGGGAGCTTGGCTTGGGGTCAGGCTGCCCAAAGGCAAGACACTTAGTATCTCCACATCTCAGCATGTCAGTTTTCCTCTGTTCAGTGAGGGCAGTAACCAGAGGGAGATGTGAGAGGAAAATGATCCATGTAAAATGCTTAGCACTGGGCCAGGCTCCTGCTGCACACTCAGTGTTGGTTGTGTTACTCATTTCAGCTGGACTCCATTATGACCTCTAGTTTGAAATTGGACCCTTAAGCTTTGCCTTTTTGGGGCCACCAAGAGCTGCTGGTGCAGAGGGAAAGGCTGACCCAGATCCCAGGCAGCAGGAGTGAGCCCTCTGAGAAAGCTAGAGTAGTACAGAGGCTGGCCTGGGAGGTGGAGGGGGCACCTGGGTCTTCCTGTCATCTGGGCGAGAGTCTGCCCCAGCCACACACACCTTTCCGCACACCATTCTCAGCCATGCCCATTGTGTGGTGTTCCTTTACGGGGTTCCCCTGCCTCCCAGCCAAGCGGCAGGATTTGCAGTCGCGCGTGCCCATTGCACGGCAGCATCCCATCCCTCCATCCATACCAGCCCTACAGGCGGCGTCTCAGATGCTGACGGTCCAAGCTGAGCATCAGCCCACTTTCCTCTTCTAAGCTCCAAGGCACTGTGAGCTGTGGGCAGAGCTGTATCTCCATGAGGCAGCCAGCTCATGAATCAACAGACCGGCCCACGCTGCAGAGCGGACAAGGCTAGGTGGGGGAACTGGGAAGGGGGCTATTGCTCACCATTCTCCATGGAGTGAGGCTCCTCGGTCTTCCCTAGGCTGGTGCCAGGCTTGTGGGGGGCCCGGGCAGCTGTCTTGCAGCCTGAATTTGCTTTCCTGAACCTGGGCTGAAGAGAGAAATGGACAGGCAGGTATCAGCCTCTAGGTCCTCTGAGGTTTTCTGTATTACCAGAAAAATCCAAAACAGATGGTCTGTGAGTATGCCCTTGGCCTCTCTTGCCTACCCCCCCCCCCCGCCCCCATGCACACACACACACACCCCCTCTCTTCCTGCGCCACCCCCTGCAGTGCGAGGCCCAGGTGGACGTGGCCCCGTTCTGCCTGCGAGTTGGGAGTGACTCACTGCACAGTCACAGCCCTCATTTCAATACAAAAAGGAAGAGCAGGACTTTGCTGATTGGTTCCTTCCCCAGGACTTCACTGGAAGCAGCTGAGTTTTCAGTCCTTTAAATTGAGTTGTTTAATCCCATCCAGCTTTCTGTGCTTGAAATTGGTTTTTGTGTGCGTGTGCATTTAAAGGGAGCGGGCGGAGATGCAGTCCATTAAACAGCGCTCTTCAGGCTGCGGCTGTGGAAACTCAATTTGCTGAAGTGCCAAATGTTGTCAGGGCTTTGGGGCACGTCTTGTGGGCCTGCACTGGGGAGGGCATGGAAGCCGCTCTGGGGGACAGTTGAGGGGTACCATAACAGCGCTGAAGAGCCCCTGCTTCCCCTTCTCTCTAGAGGAGGGATTTGGGGACCTTAATCATCAGTGGTGAGTCCTGATTCTACCCCATCCTGGTTCCTTTCCAGAATCACATTCCTAAGTGTCCCCTGTTTAATCTTTGGTGAGCCTGAGGGTGAGCTGTGTACTTGGCAGTGGGAATACAGCCATGAACAAGACAAAGCCCATCTTCTCCTGAAACTTCCTTTCTAGGATATCTAGAAAGTACCCTCTCAGGATTTTTCAAACATTTCCAAACAGCCCTGATCTCGAATTGGAGCTCCCTGGGATTCAAGACTATGAAAGCCTGTTTGGTCAAGCAGGAACACAGCCAGACAGGCAGGTCCCCTCCTACTGAAGTCCTCACTCGTGGACGTTAACCTCAATGCTCCCTGCGAAGGCTCTCACATCCAGCTAGGCAGCCCCGCAGCCCAGATTGTCGTGGAAGATTCTTAATTGTAGGAAGTCATTACCATGGGAGGAACCACGCTAGACCCTTTACCTGTGTCTGTAGAACCCTCACGGCGGTTCTCTGGGGGGGGGGGGGCGTCCTCTTACTTCCGTTCTGCAGTTCAAAAACACTAAGGCCTGAGGGGGTCACGTGACCTGCGCTGCACCCAGCTAGGAGGTGATGGAGCTGAAACCCAGGGCCAGATCTGTTTGACACCAAAGCCTGGGCCCTTAACAGCTTCCTCACCAAGCCCGAGTCTCGCCCAGCATGCTCCCAGCCCTTGTCAGCAGCAGGAGGCGAGCTTGGGTGTGATTGTATCTTCTTCCTCATTTCCTCATGATTTCACCAGGGGAAGGTTTTGTGGTCTTCTTCTCTTGTTCCAGAAGTTCTTGAGTGTGGAGAGGTGTATGTGTTTTTTGTTGTTTTTATGGTTTTTGTTTTTGTTTTTGTTTTTTGAGATGGAATCTCACTCTGTCACCCAGGCTGGAGTGCAGTGGTGTGATGTTGGCTCACTGCAACCTCCACCTCCTGGGTTCAAGCAGTCCTCCTGCCTCAGCCTCCCAAGTAGCTGGGATTACAGGCATGTGCCACCACACCTGGCTAACTTTTTGCATTTTTAGTAGAAACAGGCTTTCGCCATGTTGGCCAGGCTGGTCTCAAACTCATGACCTCAAGTGATCTGCCTGCCTCGGCTTCCCAAAGTGCTGGGATTACAGGCATGAGCCACCATGCCCAGCCGGTAAGTGTGCTTTGAAAAAGCTCCCCCTTCAGCCTCCAGATCCTTCGTCCACTTTTCTTATTGATCTGCAGCAACTCTTTGTATATTTGGGACATTCACTTTGTCATCTGTGTTGCAAATGTCTTGCTCTCCCAGGACGGTTGTGATAAACCTGCATGCTCCTGCCTCTCGCTGAGAGCCACTGCTCTCAGGGGACAGTGTGCTCAGGTGTTCGTGATGCAAGAGCTGGCCCGGCGGAGCCTGAGACCCAGCTCTGCCGCCACCACCATCTCTCTCAGTCCCACAGGCGCATGGCCTCGCTGGGGTGTCTTATCTGCCATTGTTCTTCAGTTCCACTGAGTGACACCTCATTAGTCTCCGCCCTCTGGCATCCTCAGTTGTTTCTGCCTTCCCATTATACAAGATAAGTGGCTGTTTCCTCAGCACCGCCTGCTCCTTGCAGACGTTATCCGAAAATCCCTTTTGTCAAAAAGAATTTGCAGGTGTCTAATTAATATTCCTGGCACTGGAGCAGAAATCCTCCCATAGCTAGAGATCCAGTTGTTTTTTAAGTGAAAATGTGACCCTGATTTCCACAGTGCAGAATGCAGGGTACATGCTCACTGCAGCCTGCCGGGTCCCTCTTTGGGAGGTGGGCCTGCTGCTTCCCCTGCCCAGAAGATGCCAGTGGTTGGCTGCCTGGCAGCCGCCGTACTTCCTGAGTGAGTTCTGCCTGTCAGATGGCCATACCCCCACCTGTGAGTGTCCACGGGAAGGGGGTCCTCTCTGTGGTCCCGATGGTGGCACCTCAGGTAGTCCACAACTCCTAGGCCCAGCTGCCTCCCTGCCTGCATTTAGAACTCTCAGGGTGATCACAGTCTCCAGAAAAACCTGGAAGGATGTCTATTCACCTCTGAGTGAATGTGAACGTCCCAGACAGGCGGCCATGACCCCGGCTTGAATCCTAGCTCTAAACCTTCCTTGCCAGGGACCCTGGCCAAGGAGTTTACCCTCCCTGGGCCTGTGAAAAGGGGCTAATGATGTCTACACCTGCCTCATAGATGTGTTTAAAGAGAAAGTGTAACCCCCTCCACCCAGATCCCGGCGCATTGTAACGACCTGTCTGTCGTTACAAGTATGTTTGGGGGAGCTTGGCGTCTGGCTGTGGTGAACTTCCCCACCCAGGAGCCAGGCTCTTTCTCAGTCCTGTGAGCCATCTCAATGTCCTTCAATAACGCTTTAGAGTCTTTTTTTGGAGGTTTTATTCACTTGTGATGAATACTCTCAGTGTTTTGTAATTTCGATGTGATTCTGAATGACTTCCCTCTCTGGTTCTTCCTTCCCTGCCCAGGTGACACTGAGGCCTGGTGGTTAAGAGCACGGGCTTTGGGTTCAGGAAGTCTAGGAGTCCACCCCGGGCTCTGCCACTTGATGGTTGGTAACCTAGCCTCTCAGCTTTAGGTTCCTTATTTATAAACAGAAAATAATAATGGAAGTTTGCTCCCAGGTTTGTTATAAGGATGAAATGAGATCATGAATGTTAAATGTTCAGCTCGGGACCCAGCACACATAAACCTGCGATAAGCAATAGCTCCTCCGACGCAGGAGGTCATTTCTCTAAAGGGCCCGGAGATGCACATTGAGATCAGGGCAGTGGGCTCCGCGTCCGCTGCAGGTCCTCCCTGCCTCCACTTCAGCAGCAAAAGTCGGGACAGAGGCTGCTCTCTGTTTTCCTGCCCGTCTCTAAAGGGCAGAGGACCTCAGAGGTGTTTGAGGGACTTGAGTTCCATTTTGAGGTCATAGAAAGGCAGACGAGGACACAGTGGGCCGCAGGACTGGCCTCCTGTACATTTCTGTCCCCTCCCGTCCTCCCTTCTCCAGCCTCCCCAGCACTCCTGGGCCGAGGCTGCCCAGAGCAGGAGCGAGGCTGCATTCAGCACGAGCCGCACTCATCAGAGCGCCACTGTCAGCAAGTTCACAGTGCCGCTTCCCTGACTCGCCAGCGGAAGGGCTCCAGCTGGCCGCCCTGGGTCCAGGGAGAGGAGGAGAAATGGCGTCGTCAGCAGAGGACCTGCATCGGAGCCTCCACAGCCACAAAAGCAAAACCTTTGAGATCCAGAAGGCATGCCCTGCAGGGTTCAGTCACCAGCATGAACTGTTTTCTTTGCAGTTGGGGCTGCAGAGACGGTCTCCCCAGAGTCTTCCCAGCATCTCAGAGCCAGGTGTCCTTAACACTTTGGAGAAGAGTCTTAACCCAGGAGGAACTCCTCTCTTCCCCTCCCGTAGCTTTAGAGTAACAGAAAACTTGCTGATGGGAGTCTGTGGCTTTTGTGACTGGTGTAGATGCAGAGAAAAGAAACGAGAACCACCTTTCTGGAAAATTTGGAAAGTAGGATTCTGAGGACAGTATTCATGGCAGTGGTAGCGTTTCTAGTTTGGGAACCCACTCACTGCATGAAGAACATGGGCCACCCGTCACACCCACTGTGGCACGGCCGTGACTCAGGAGGAAAGGATGATAGGGTAAGGTCTAGGGACTGATGTAAGGGCATCTGAAAGGGGCTTTTGTTGTAAGTTTCTTAAGGTACACACCACGGGGACAGCGATGTCCCAGCCTCTGCTGAGTTCTGAGGGGAGAGGACTGGGGCACCTTGAGGGGCTCCTTACTCTGGTGGCAGATGCCCTATCCAGCCCTCCTTGGTCTCGGGCCTCTCAGCCCCTCACCAGCGGGGTAGGCGCTAGGAAGCACCCCCTGCCATGCCTAGACTGTATTTTAAGGTGTGATTTGCTTTGTTAGGGGAGGAAGGGGAGAGTTCGTTTGTTTCCATGGTGCAGGTCCCAGGAGAAATGGATTGGAAAAACTCAGGAGGTTCTCACATCTGAAAAGAGAGCGCTCACTGGGGCCAGGCCGAGTCGCCAGAAAGAGAAATAGATCGGGGCTCGCCTAGGAGCCCAGAGGAGTGGCCCAGCTTGGGCTGGCAGTGCCACTGCAGCTGCCACACCTGCCTGCAGCCTCAGCCCAGCCCAGAGCAGGGCAGAGCTGGGGTGAAGCTGCCTGGCTTCCTGCCTCAGGGCAGAAGCAGCCCTGTGTGTCACCCCAGCATGCCCCTTTCCTTCTCCAGCCTCATGCCACCCGGTCCACAGACGTACTCCCTTACCTTATCCTTCCCAAGCAGTCCTTGTCACTGTGGTCTGGTGGGTCGGCCAGCTGGGTCCCAGAGCTCATCTGCCTGCTTTAAAGGGATTTAATTCTTGCTGACAGGGACTTTGGCCTGGGGTCCCACCTCGGGGAAGGCCCAAACCCCAGAGCAGTGCTGTGAGGAATGGTGGGAGGAAGCAGAGTGCCCCTAGGTTCCCAGGTGGCTGGGTTTGCTCTCTCCCGTCCCCCAGAGGGAGGGCCTGCTACTGCCGTCCTCAGTGTCTACCCCAAAATGGGGCTTCCACTGAAGAGGCCCCTTCATTTGAGGGCAGCTTAGAGAGCCAGTGACGGCCCCTCCACCATCCCCACTGTGGCTTTCTTGAGGAACCATGGTGGGTCATGTGTCAACCCCTCGTGTCAGTAGAAGGAAACTGGGAGGAAGAGAGGGCACCAGCTGAAGTCTGGGGGGTTTGTGCCCCGCTCTGAGCGCGTTGCATCTGTGTCTTAATTAATCCACATGGCGGTCCAGGAGTGATCTCAGTTATCCCGAGGTGTGAGGAGGATCACTTGCCCAAGGGTACACTGTCAGCAGCCAGAACTGACAGTCAAGTCTGTCTGATTCCAGAGCATCTAAAACCCCACACAAGGTGTCACCTCACTGCAGAGCAGGGACCCAGCCCAGGGTAGAGGCACTGCCTTATCCAGGCCCAGGCCCTCCACTGACCCAATGGGGTTTTGTCCTTGGCTGACCTTCAGTTCTAGATGCACCTTCTCCCTCTGTGCATTTAACTCTGACCTCATTCTCCTGTACCTTCCCAGGCCCCATGGGCTGTCCCTGGCTGCTCACTGACCCGGTGGCCCCCAGCTCCCCTCCAGGGCTCAGTCCAGAAGCCCTCTCCATCTTCCATGTGGCTGATTTTCTCCCAGAAGAGCTGAGGCCAGTGGCCAGGCCTGCTGCAGGGTGGCGTGGAAGCCGCCTGGGTGTGGATCAGGTGGGCCGGCCTCTGCCCCCACGCTGCCCAGCTCTTCACGGGACCAGGCAGGTCACACGACACTGCCTCACCTCAGTTTTCTTCCCAGAGTGCTGGGGTTGGACTGGATGGTTTGAGATCCCTTCCAGCCCTGAATCTGTGTGGTCCTGACTCCGCTGCCTGGAATACTAATGCTGCCTGCTTAGAAGCGGACAGTCTTCCCTAAGAACAGGACTTGTTTTTCCTCCTCAGATTCTTGCCTCAGTGTTCACTTCCCTCCAGTTTTCATTCCATCCGCTCTCCAAAACAAACAAAAACACCGCTCTACCCCCACCTCAGTTCCACAGATATCTTTAAAATCAGATCACGCAGTAAGATACAATCTCAGCCCAGAGAACGGAGGGGTACCATGTCGGTGCCCAAAGAACTTGACTACTCTTGCAAGAGCCCAGCCTGCTGGGAAAGAGGAGCTGGGTGGGCACTGATGGCCCAGGGACCCTCTTCCTGAGGCACCCTCCCCGGGCCCTGCCGAGGGCGGGAAACACTGCCCTCTGTCACCTTTCCCCACGGTTGTCCCTGCAGCTTCTTTTGGGGGCTTCTGAGAGCAAGCAAGAGGGAGTCATGGGCCAGGGAGAAGAGCCACTACCAGCCAGCAAAACAGCTAGACTGTAGTCACGGTCCTGGGCCTTCTTCCTCAGGGACACCTGGGCCCCAGGCCCAGCAGAGGTACTGGCAGCCACCGTTGGGAGTTCAGGGAGTACTGTGGTCTTCTAAAATGAGGCTTGGCAGCAAGTTGTTGCTAGGGAAGAGAGGGGAACAGCAAGGTAACAGTCCCAGGTCTATACCCACCGAGAGGGCCTCTGCCCACCCCTCATTCTTCCAGATTTTCCCACCATGTGGTTTCAGTGCCCGCAGCAGCCACCCCAGAGTACAGGAGGACCCACAGTAGCTGCAGCCAGCCTCGCCGCCTCCTTCCAGAGAAGACGGGCTGTGTGCTAGGAGGGTTTGAGTATTTACCTCTCCACATTCCTTGCCCTGGACAGATGGACCAGTGAGGACTCAGAGCTGGGCACAGTAACTGGTGTGAGTGGATTGGGGACCAGGAGGGTGCTGCCTAGCTCCTGGTGAAGGCAGAGGTTGGGCTGAGAAGCATGGTGGAAAGGGAGGCTGCTCTCCCAGCAGCAGGGCCTCTGGGGTAGGAGGAACCCCACAAAGGGAAGCCAGCCCAGCCAGCCTTTCCCTGAGGCAGGAATGGGTGCTCTCGCTCACACCTCCTAGAGCCAAGCGGCAGGGCGACTTGCCTGCAGGGCTGAGTACACTGTCTAGCCCCAGCTCAAACACACAGCAGAACCATCTAAACCAGGACTGTCAGCAGAATTCCCTGGAGCTTTTAAATTCCAGCTGCTTGGGCCTCACTCCGGCCTTCCTCAGTTGTCCCTCAAGCAGAGCCTGGGTGCCCAGGGGCTGGTGTTTTTCACATGCTCCCTGGTGGGTTTGGTGCACATCTCTGGTTGGGAGCACAGATACAGACCAGCATGAGATCTTGCTTGGAGACTGCAGGCCATATGCCCCCAGCTCTCAGCCCTGGTGCCCTCTCTATGCAGCCCTAGGCGAGGCAGCCAAGCCAGAGCCCCCGGTTTTCACCCTACTTAGCATTCCTGCGTCCTCAGAAGCTAAAATTTCTTCCAAGGCTGAATCAGCTGGATTTCCCAGGCACCTCCCTGTTGGCAAGTCACAAGGACCACAGACTGGGTGGGAGCTTGGGTGAGCCCAGGTGAGCCCAGAGATGTAGAGGACTGGGACCGTCCCCCCACTGCTAATGAGATCCACCCTTTTCACACCGGCTTGCTCTGTTCCACACCCTGTGCTTGGCCCCCTGTGCGTGATCTTAGTTCATCTTCATGATCAGACAACCCTGTGAAGATTTGTTTTCCCCATTTCCCCCAAGAGGAAACTGGAGAAGTTAAGTAACTTGGGCTAGATCTCACTTACATGCTCCGTGAAGCCTCGTTTATCTGTCCATCTGTCTCTCTCTCTCTCTCACACACACACACACACACACAATGTGCACATACACACACATACACATCCTCCTCCTGCACATCAAGGCTGGGCCAGGTTCCCTCTGTGTCTTTATGTCCCCCCATCCACTCAGACCCTCTCCTAGCCCTAATCCCTCTCCATCATGGCCCGTTGGCTGGGAGCTCTGTGAAGACAGTCTGTTCAGCCCACAGTAGGTGCTCAGAAACATCCTCTGAGAATGTGAACAAATAGGAGGTTGACTGGATGAGGAGCTCATCTCCTTGGACGTGCCCCACATCTGGGGCCTGCCCTGCTGCTTTGGGCCCTCCCACAGCAGATTGGAAGCGAGGCCTATGGGGCAGAGCCTGCATCCTTAGCTTGGGGGCTGTGTGTAGCTTGCAAGTAAACCAGAAAGAAGCGGGTCCCTGGAGGGAGGCAGGAGCCTTCTCCTGGCTGCCGTGGCCCCTGGGTTCATCTCTTGGTAACAGAGCCATAGCAGGTATGAGTGGGCACCACTCTCGTGCTGCCCTCAGTGCAGCAGGCACCACCCCGTTCCCTGCCCAGCTCATGGGGACAATTTATAACCCTGAGAATGCACCCTCTGGGTCAGGGCCAGGATGATGCAAGTGAGCAATGGCTGGAATCAGCTGGAAGGAGGGGAGACCTTGGAATGGGTGGGAGAGAAGATGGAGGTCAGGGATCTGGTCTCAAAGGTATCTTACCCGAGCCTGGCCTTTCTTTTCTCCTTTACCCTAAGACGGATGGCCACTAGAGTATTCTCAGCTGCCAGACCCACACTGTGCTGTCACTATTAATCAGTGGAACCTAACAGTCAGCGTTAGGCACTGGCCTCTGGCATATGTGGCACAGTGCTGGGCACTGAAGGGAAGGTGGCAGAATGTTTAAACAGAACGCTGCCCTCATCCCCAAGGGCTTGTGTTCAAAGTCACGCAACACAAACTGAGATTTATGAATTTTTTTTTTTTTAGGTTGCTTTTGCTTTACCAAGACAAAACATTTTCTATCAGGATAGTTTTCTCAATGGGAAATAAAATAGGTCTAGGCCTAAGTAGTGCTGCTTTCCCACCACCAAATCTAAGTGTTCTTTTAGGCAACACTTTCCTTCCTCGTGGCAGAAGGCAGGGCTGCTGTGACCCCGTGCAGACTAGGGCGTGTCTCAGAATGCCGCCCCTTTCCCACGCCGGGGCCAGGGCCCAATTGCTGCCTTCTGCAGCTCATGTTTACTCTGTGTCCAGGGTGGAGGCCTCTGGCCCCGGTGCCAGCTTGTGCCAGTGCCGCCTTCCATGCTCTCAGCAGTGGGAGCCCTACTGTCCTTCCCGTGGCTCCCCCAGGGGACCCTTCCTGGATACAGCAGCCCGGCTTCCTAGGGTGAGCTCTCTGGCCGATGCCCCTAAACCAGGGCAGCAAGAGCCATTCCTTATGTGGTCAGGGACTGAGGAGGCTTGGCCAGCCAGGCTAAACCCCTCACGGAGGATGGAGCCAGGCTCCTGCTTGCAGTAAAGCGGAAGACCCCAGGGTTTTCCAGGAACGCCTGACCTCACGGCTTGTGTACTCCACATCAGCTCCCCTTCACAAGAAGTAGCAGCTGGACCTGACCCAGATCTCAGGCAAGGCCCTGCGACCTGACCGCTCCAGGCAGGAGCATCAGATAACCCTTGGCAGTGGCCTGCACTGGCCAGACCTCAGCTTCCAAGGCCTTTAGCCTGAATTCACCTCTCCCCACCAGTACCAAGTGTGTCCATCGGAAACATTCTTGCAGCGTCTTCCTGGCCAGGCCTGGAGAGGGCCCAGCTTGGGGATTTCCTGTCAACACAAGAAGGTTTCCCTCTTCAGGAGCTAGAACGCTGAGTCATTTGACTCCTAGGGCCTCATCAGCCGACCAGTGGCCTGTGTGAACCTTTGACCAAGTTTCTTAAGGATCAGTGGGTAGAGTGAAGTAGGCGGCCTCTCCTTCCATGCTCCTTGGCAGGAGCTGCTCCGAGCCATCCATCTTCCATTTCCTGTCCAGTGCTGGAGGTCAGCAAGTATTTATTCATTTCAGACTGAGTGCCTTGCCCTGGGACTTTCTGTTCAGGAATCTTGGTAGGAGGTGAGAACGGGCCTCCCGGCCTCGACACTTGACTTTGCAAAGCTGGTGTCCAGTTCCCAGCTGTTCCCAGGATGGTAAAAGGAACCGCTGCAGCACCCTGGGGAGAGTGAGAGCTGGGAACCTTCCATGCCGAGGTCTCTCAGGGCTGCTCTGGGACCAGGTGGTGGGACAATGAGTGCCTAGACGGACCAACCAGAGAAAAGGAGGAGCAGCCACCATCCCAGAGAGACCAGGCTTCACCTGCTAGAATGCAGTGGGGCAACAGCCTGTGGTGGCCCCACCCAGATACTCACCCTCCTGCCACATTGAAATATGCCCTTTGCTGGTATAAAGTCACCGCCGTGGAAAGCAAGAAGCCGTCTCCCCTCACCCTGAGCCCCCGCCCACAGCTGCTTTGTGAGATGCTGCCCACACCCAGGTGCCACCAACCCTGACCCTTTCACTCCACCGATGGCCAGCTCACTCCACTCCGAAACCAGGGGCCTGCTGATGGGCCTTCCCCACCCCCGCCTGTCACCATGGTAACGGCAGGCGCTCCTGTTCCTGCAGAATATTGCTTTCTTGTAACCTCCCTCCCTCCCTCTCTTTCCTCCCTTCTTTCTCTCACACAAAAAGAAAGCACAAGTGTTTTATATTCATTTTGCAAAAAAGCTGTGTAGCGCATACTAATTGGTGTGGCTTCCTCCCGCTTTCTTTGAGCCTTTTCTCATCGTCAGAGCCAGGACTACAGGCCCAGCCAGCCTGCTCACTGGAAGGAGAACTAGGTCTGTTTTCCTGGAGGCTGAAGCAGAAGTGGCCTAGCAGCGTGTCTTTAGCTCTGGGGCCTTTCCTCCAGTCTTGAGAGGGGCACACAGTAAGCCAGGCCACTGATAACGCCTTCTCCTCCTGGAGCTTTCTACCTGTACACCAAGGATTGTAGGGTCTCCAGGTGGCTAGAGCACCAAAACTCTGGCCCAGCACAGAGGCTCAAAGCCAGGTGCAGCTGGAAGAGCAGCTCCCCACGTTCTCTGTTGCTGGGTCCCAGACCCCCTGTTGAGGTTGCCTCCCAGGGCCTTCCTTTCACCAGGGCCTCTCTTCCACCCCAGGCAGAGACAGAGTCCTGGCCAAGGTCTGCATCAAGATTGGTGCTCCAGAGCCTCAAGGTCACACCCTGGGCTGAGTCAGGTTTGCTAGCAACTGGGAGCGAAGCAGCAGCCAGACTAGAGGGACACAGAAGCCGGGTATCAGCCAGCTCCCTACACCCCAGGCTCCACCTCAAGCCATTCCTTGCCCTCCATCTGGGTGGCCCCTTCTCACCTCTAGGAGGCTGAAGGAAGATGGGGATGCTGTTTCGGGGTCCTGCGTTATTTAAGGGACTGGAGGGGTGCTGTGTGTCTGTGTGCACAAGCGCACACAGTGTTGTCCCAGGCAGGGCTGTGGGCTTTTTGCCAGCCTCTGGGGACCAGAGACAAATCCTATGATATGTAAGCACAGGAGGAGTGGCTGGGATTACTGAAGGAACCTGTAGACAACATTTCCGGCTTTAATTGTGCAATTGAAGTGTAATTTGCATTCATTTGCCATTTGGTGTTAAACTTTCTAAAATAAGAGAATTGAAAATGTAAAATATGCGGCTTTGCTGGCTGTGCTCTACAGTGGGGTGGGAGGCAGTAGTACTGAGGTGGGCTAAGCACATTCTCTGCAGGGGAGAAAGCGGGGTCGGAAGCCCTTGGTGTGGGCACTGCTGTCCGTGCTCAGTCACTAAGCCTGGGCCGGGGAACAGCTCAGCTGTGGGACCTCAAATCTTGGAATGGAAGTGGTGAGCCAGCCTTTCTTGTGTGCCTGCTCTTCGTGCTTTGCACATCAAGTATCTCTTATAACCTTCACAACAGCCTGGCAAGGTCCAATCTCCATTGCGCATATGAGGAAACCGAGGCTCCCATCCTCTGCAAAATGAAGTTCAGACTTCTTTGTCTATGTCATGAGCTCTTTTTTGGTTTATGGTTTTTTGTTTTTGTTTTTGAGACAGAGTCTCACTCTGTCGCCCAGACTGGAGTGAAGTAGTGCGATCTCAGCTCACTACAGCCTCTGCTCAAGCAATTCTCCTGCCTCAGCCTCCTGAGTTGCTAGGATTACAGATTCGCACCACCACACCCAACTAATTTTTGTATTTTTAGTAGAGAGAGTGTTTTGCCATGTTCTCCAGGCTGGTCTTGAACTCCTGACATCAAGTGATCCGCCTGCCTCAGCCTCCCAAAGTGCTGGGATTACAGGTGTGAGCGACTGCACCTGGCCTTGTGTCATGAGCTCTTGAAAGTCTGGCCCTGCCTACCACTTTGGCCTGATTTCTGGCCATACCCTCACCTCTGGCCCCATTCCCCACTCTGGAGCTGGCCCCAAAGCCTAGTTTCCTGGAATGTGCCACGTGGTTCTGCATCCATGAATAGCTTATGCTAGGTAAGAGAATGCTTTGAATGCCATTCTCCAATGCCTTTCTCTCCCTTCTCACTCCCTTGGCCAACTCATGCTCAACTACTTCCAGAGCTTCCTGGCTCCCCTCAGGCATCATCACAGGGACCCTGGCACCCGCCCTGTATCATCAGTAAATGCTCACTGCCTGACTCCTCCGGGAGTCTGTGACCTCACTGAAGGCAGAGCCTGGCCTGTCTGGCCTTGTGTCTCTTATAGCCAGCACAGGACCAGCTCACAGCAGCTGCTCAGTAGCTGTCCGGAAAGGGAGCGTTGTGTGGTTGAAGTTAACTGGTCCAGGGTCAGGATTGGATGTCAGGACTGTCTGACCACAGCACCCTGTGTAGTGTTATCAGCAGGCTCAGGTTTGGGGACCAGAGCTGGGTTTGAGGTGGACTCACTGTTACCTTGAGCAAGTGACTGTCCAAGTCTCAGATCCCTTGTGTGTATCATGTGAGGTGAGACTGGTGACAAGTAAGGGCATTCATTGTGGCCGGGAGCGAGGACAGCCTGCTCCGCTGGCCCTGGAGCCACTCAAGGGGTGGAAACAACCTTGCACAGGCCAGGCCTCTTGGTGGCTTTTTCCAGACCTCTTTTCCGGCAGGGAAATAGGTACCTGCTGGATACCCAGCATGAATCAGTTTGTCCGCATAGCACAGGGATCTTGCCGAGGGCTGGCCTGGCCCCAGCCGCCCCGCTGGCTCACACTTTTCTCCTCACTTCCTCCCTTGCTGCACGTGGCCACCAGTGTTGGCTGCCCAGAGGCATGTGCCTCTGTTCCCTTGCACAGACAGGCCTGGGTGGGATGGGCAGCATGGGGGCGGGGGGCGAAGTGATGTAAAGAGACACGGGTCGCCTCCCCATGCTCCTCCTCTCCCCTGGATCAGGCGAGGGACCCCAGGGAGTGGGTGAGACGCTACCACCTCGGGCTGCGGGCAGAGCAAGAGCAGATGGGTTAGGAATTAGGTTGCTGATTTGGGGTTTTGTCCCCCCACACCCTTTTTTTTTTTTTTTTTATAAGATGGAGTCTTGCTTTGTCGCCCAGGCTGGAGTGCAGTGGCGCGATCTCAGCTCACTGCAAGCTCTGCCTCCCAGGTTCATGCCATTCTCCTGCCTCAGCCTCCCGAGTAGCTGGGACTACAGGCGCCCACCACCACACCCGGCTAATTTTTTGTATTTTTAGTAGAGATGGGGTTTCACCGTGTTAGCCAGGATGGTCTTGATCTCCTGACTTCGTGATCCTCCCACCTCGGCCTCCCAAAGTGCTGGGATTACAGGCGTGAGCCACCGCGCCTGGCCTGTCCCCCTTTTTCTTTGTACAACTCACATACCATAAAATTCATAAAAACGACTCTATGGCATACTTTAGAAGTATAAAAGTATACTTTTATACTTCTAAAGTATACCATAGAGTAACTGTTAGTATTTTGACAAGATTATACAACCATCACTACTAATTCCAGAACATTTTCATGACCCCAGAAAGAAGCCCTATATGTACCCTGCACCCGTTAGGAGTCACTCCCCGTGCCTCCCTCCCCACAGCCCCTGGCAACCACAAATCCACCCTCTGTCTATGTGAATTTCCTGTTAATGGAGTCGTCATACAGGGTGTGGACTTCGTGACTGACTTCTCGGCAGGTTTTTTCAAGGTTCATCCACGTGTAGCAGGTACTTCATTTCTTTTTATTACCAAATAATATTCCCTGGTGTGGATGTGCCACGTTCCATCTCTTCGTGTCTCCGCTGCAGGGCCTTTGGGTTATTTCCATTTTCTAGCTATTAGGAAAAATGCCGCTGTGAGCGTTTATATATAAGTTTGATGTGCACAGACATTTGCGGTTCTCTTGGTAACTGCCTAGGAGTGGGCGTATACCTATGGCAGCTCTCTGGGTAACTGTTTGAGGAGCTGTTGGCTTGACTCTTGCTCGCTGTTTAATTTTGGGTGAGTCATTCCCCCACCCTCCCCCCAACTCCATTTCCTGGTCTCAAGTCCCCTCCCTGGCCGTGCTTGGACAGTCAAGCAAGCATTGGGGTGCGTGGCCTCTGTACATCCTGCCATGGCAGGTGTGCAGGGGCTGAATCGGGTGGGACCGCGGCGTCATATATTGCTGTGCCACTTTCCCATCCTGGCTTCTGCCCTGTGTCTTTCTTCTTTGGCTGAAGCAAAGAATCCCTGGAGGCTCTGTCCTCAGTGGGAGCAGAGGCCTTGGCCCTCCCTGCTTCTAGACTGAGACCCGCCCAGGGATCCCCGGCTCCTGGCCTGGGTGCAGGAGCACCCCTTGCTTCTGCCATATGACTGGGCTGTGTGGCAGCCATGTATCTCAGCCACGTGGATTCATCAGCTCTCCATTTTGTGTGCCAGGCCATGGGCAGGGGTGGCTGTGACTCACCTGTACAGCCCCAGAATCCAGCGCAGCCACTGGCACAGAGCAGGGGCTCAGGGGCCCACAGACATCCCAGTCTCCATGAGTGGGAGAGGGACAAAGGGAAGTACAGAATTGGACAGCAGGAGGCGGGTCTGTGAGAGTGAGCACCGGCTCCTGCCTGGATGAGGCTGGGAGAGTGCGTGCCAACACGTGACGCTGTTTGAAGACTGAGGGGCGGGAATGGGTGAGCAAGCAAAGGGGTTCCCGGCCAGGTGTGCCAGGGCTGGCCTAGAGGAACCAAGAGGGGAAGTGACAATTGGGTAGTGTGGGGGAGGCACTGGCACTGTGTTTGCATTGACAGGAACGGCTTTCAAGGAGGTAGGCCTTATCTTGTTTGTTTTCGAGATAAAATTTGCCCTTTTGAAGCATAGAATTCACTGGCTTTTCGTATATTCACAAGCTTTTTGTAACCATCACCCCAGTCTAATTCCAGAACGTTTTAATCCCTCAGTAGGAGCCCTACAGTGCTAACCTTATCTTGTATTCCCATATTCCAGCCACCTGGCCAGTCTTGGCCCATGTGGCCCTGCCCATCAGGCTCTGTCCCACTTCCCCTGGTCCAGGGCTGAAGCCCCCGGTTGCTGTGGTTATTCTTGGCCTGGGCTCAGAATAGCCCAGCAAGAGACGCAGGCAACCACCCATTCAACTGATGTTTGTTGGGCATCTGCTGGGCACAGGGCAGTCCGGAGATACACCTTTTGAGGGGACAGGCACAGTCACTAGCCCAGAGCAAGAGAGGAGTGAGGGACAGAAAGAGCAGGTGACCACCTGCAGTGTGAGGAGTTCCCTGCAGGACAAGCACAGCCAGCAGAAGGTGGCCAGGAAGCCTCAGCAGCCCCTCGGGCAGGTACACACACACACACACACACAGGGCCCCCGCCCCTTTCCCTACTGCCCATTGCAGCAGAGTGGTGGGCTGGACTTTGCCACCATGCCAGCTCTTGGTGCCAGGCAAAGATGGGTGCTGTGCAAGGAGAGGCAGCTTCTAAGGATACAGAGGCTGTAGAGCAACCCTGGGGACATTGTGACACAGCGCTGACCTGCACTCACACTCAGCGCTGGCCCCACGCCCTCCTCTGCCTCTGTCTTAGAAGAACTCAGCAGGCAGGTGGTCAGGCTGGGGCCTTGCCCCACCCAAATCTGTGCAGGGACACTTTAGAGCCACCGAGGACCACCTGACATGTCCGGACATTAGGAAGTCCTTTACCTTGGAGACCAGAGTAGCATGCCACATGTGGAGGGCCCTTTAGGGTCTGCAGTGGCCTGGTGTCACCTTTGCAGAAGAAGCTGTTCTGTGGCCTGATGGTGGGCGGGGCCGTGGCTGCTCCACACAGTGAACATAGTGGAACATGGCCTGGAGGGCACTTTGGGAGCCTTGTGCAGCCTGGGGGCCTTTAAATGCACACTGTGCAGACAACACCCTGCTTCCTGAGTCCTGTGACTCCCAGGGACCCTCAGAGCCCGGTTCAAGGGACCCAAGAGGAGAGGGATCATGAGGAAGCTGACTCGCTGAACCTCGGATTCCAGTTTCCTTCCCCGAGAGGCCCCATTCACTGCAGTCTGTGTTCCCTTCGATCTGGATCCTTTGTTTCACTTTTCTGAGCATGCCCCAGCTGTGGCCTTAGTGGCTCTTCCCAGCCTGCTGTCATCTGCAGACCCCTCCCCACCTCTGCAGGTAGCTCTGTGCCGCCCACCGCACCTCTCCCCAGGCCAGCACAACTCGCAGCAGAGAGCTCATCCCTGCCACCCCGCTTCTCTCCCCAGGTGATCCTGAAGGACCTGGAGGTGCTGGCAGAAATCGCTTCCTCCCCTGCAGGCCAGACGGATGACCCAGGCCCCCTCGATGGCCCTGACCTCCGGGCCAGCCACTCAGAGCTCCAGGTGCCCACCCTCAGCAGAGCCGGCCTACTGAACACCTCCGGTAAGTCTTCTCCTGAAGGTTCCAGCCTCAGGGGCCTTAGTGCCAGTGCCGGGTCTTGGGCTGGACCACGGCAGTCCTTTGGATTGTTGCTCAGGAGCTCTGGAGCTCGGCCAGGATGTGAGGGGTCTGTGGGTTGCTACTGGCAATCTCCCACCTCAAGAACCCCCAGAGGCAGGCAGCTCTCGTCCTCTAGCAGCCTCCAGAGACCCTCACAGGACTTTCTCCGCATCTCCCTGCACCTTTGATGCCTTTGAGCCATTGACTAAACATAAAACCATCTGGGTCGGCTGCTGGTCTCTCTGCCTGGGCAGCACCTCTCCAGTCTGGTATCCAGGGGCTTCGGTCTTGGGGTCTCACTGGTGGAATACTAGGTGGCCATTCCCTTTCTCTCTGAGAAGCTAAAAATAGTGGCAGGCAGCACAGGCAGGAGACGGCATTATTCTCACAGGCTGTTTCTGGGCAGTCCTTGGAAGTAAAGGTGGCTATAGCATCCCTAGCGCTCGTCCCTCAGTCCCTTCCAGATGGCAGGGACTCTTCTCCCTGGGCCCTGGCAGACACCACTTCCCTCTGGCAATGCAGTCCTGGAAAATGCCTGGGGACACAGTTGGTAGGAAAGTTCCCAGTGAATCTCAGATGTCTCCATGGGGGTCTCTGTCCTTTGTGTCTGGAATTTACTCCTTCCCGTGGGTTCGTGGTCTCGCTGACTTCAAGAATGAAGCTACAGACCTTCGCAGTGAGTGTTACAGCTCTTAAAGGTCGTGTAGACCCAAAGAGTGAGCAGCAGCAAGATTTATTATGAAGAATGAAAGATCAAAGCTTCTTTGTTTGGAAGGGGACCCAAGAGGGTTGCTGCTGCTGGCTCGGCCAGCTTTTATTCCCTTATTTGGCCCTGCCCATGTCCTGCTGATTGGTCCATTTTACAGAGCACTGATTGGTCCATTTTACAGAGTGCTGATTGGTGCATTTACAATCCTTTAGCTAGACACAGTGCTGATTGGTGTGTTTTTACAGAGTGCTGATTGGTGCATTTACAATCCTTTGGCTAGACACAGTGCTGATTGGTGTGTTTTTACAGAGTGCTGATTGGTGCATTTACAATCCTTTAGCTAGACACAGAGTGCTGATTGGTGTGTTTTTACAGAGTGCTGATTGGTGCATTTACAATCCTTTAGCTAGACACAGTGCTGATTGGTGCATTTACAGTCCTTTGGCTAGACACACAGTGCTGATTGGTGTGTTTTTACAGAGTGTTGATTGGTGCATTTACAATCCTTTAGCTAGACACAGAGTGCTGATTGGTGTGTTTACAATCCTCTACCTAGACCGAAAAGTTCTCCAAGTCCCCTCTTGACCCAGGAAGTCCAGCTGGCTTCACCTCTCACTTTGATGCAGCCTCATGCGTCATAGAGGTTTAGGGGCCTTGCAGCCTCAGCCTCCCCTCACAGCCCAGCCGTGCTGGTCTCAGCCTGAGAGGACCTCCTTGGCCTCAGTGGGAGGCGCCCCAGCCCTGTTTGGTGCTGAGACAAGGCCCAGTGCCTGAGAAGTTCAAGGGGCGGCCAGAGCCCCGCAGACCTGCCTGTGCCCCAGGACATGCCAGGTCAAGTCATAGAAAGCCCATGTGGGGCCTTGCCCAGGAGCCCAGTTCTAGGCAGTCAGTGGCCGTGAACTGACACCAAGGGAAAGAACACCAAGGGAAGTGGTTCCCACATCCTGACCGTGGGACCCCTGCTGGGACTCCCACCCTCTATCCCTCGGCAAGCAAGTCCATTCTCCATCCTGTGTCCCCAAGTCAGCACATGGGGACCAACCTTAAGTCCTTGGGGCAGATGGCAGGAATGTCAGAGGTGGAGTGTGGGGGCCCAGCGAAGGGGATGGACAAGGAAGAGAGAAGAGAGAGCTCTTCCTTAGGAAGGGAGGGTCTGGTGGGGAGGAGCAGCAAGAACTGACCGGAAGACGGGCAGTAGCCAAGAGGAGACATCCTGCAGGGAGGAGGCCCAGGCAGAGGAGCCCTGGGGGTGCGCCCTCAGCTCTCCCTCCCCAGGAAGCAGGCGCCACAGCCTCTTCTCTCCTTCTCAAATTGGCAGCAGCAGAGAACTTGAAGGCAGCACAGCCCTGTGACAGGGCCAGGACACCCAGGCCTCCCAGGCCGTCTGTGACCTGTCTTCCCTGTGTTTTATCTCTTCCTCCCGGGCACAGAGAAGTTGATGACTGTGATTTGGGCTCCTGCTCATGGAAGGAGGACCAGGAAACTGCTGAGGGCAGCCGGGGCTGGAGGGAGTAGGTTATGTGCCCTGGGGGAGCAGAGCCTGACCCAGGGGGTCCCTGGCAGGCCCTGCAGCATCAAGCCCTTTGCGCTGCTCGGGCACCAGGGCCGGGGACACTATATGGCAGGGCACTCTGAACCCCAGCTCCTGGCCATGTCAAGACGGGCAGGCCGTGAACGAGGCTACGGCAGTAGAGACTCTTGCCCCAGCTCACCGAGGCTGTCAGATTAGCTCACATCAGCCAGGGACTCACTCGGAATTCATAGAAAAACAGCAAAGCATGCCAGATGGAAGAAACTCCGTCCTGGAAAGAACACCAAGGAAGTGCCTGCAGCCAGTCACACTTCTTGCTTCAAGAATCCACAGCCAAGGAGCAGTGGGGGCTGCGGGAGGAGAATCCACAACTCTGTGGGCCAGCAGCTCTTAACCTGAGTCTCACGTGTGGGCCTCAAGGCTCCAAGCAGATCCACGTGTGTGCACATGCGTATGTCCACAGCTGGCATCAGATTTTACAAATGGGGCCATGATTTTAAAAGGTCAGCTCAAACCAGTAAGAGAACAGCCGAGGAAGCCAGAGCATGCCCTGCCCCCCTCTCCCACCTCCACTGCCCTGGAGGGCATGCGCCAGGCACTGAGGGTGTGTGGGGTGGTGCTGAGGTCAGAAGGCAAGCAGGAAGTGCACACTCAATCCCTCCACGAGCTGCTCCTTCCCAGACTGCTTCTCAGGCATGCAAGGGGCTCGTTCTGTCTGTTTCCATCTGGCCATGCACATGGACAAGACTGTGAAGCCATACCCTCTTCCTGTTTGGATTCTGCCTGCCTCTGGCTCTCCAGGGCGCAGCCCTGAGAACTTGGAGAACTTGGAGGCAGCAGTGCTGTGTCCGTGTAGGGGAGATTGCCCCAAAGGCACGAAGGGACTGTCTGGAAAGCCTCAGAGGCAGGGAGCCTAGCAAAGATGAAGTTGGTGGCATCTGTAGGGAACCAAATGGCGCGGATCGCACACAGCAGTGGAGAAGCAAGCCCATCACACGCCTGGGTAGGTGCTGTGTTCGCCTAAATGCACCACAGCCGTGGTTCCCAAGGCCCCCCGAGGCAGAGTCGCCCACATGGGATTTTCCTCTCGCCTGTCCTAGCATAAACATCTCCCCCTCCCTCGCAGAGCGGTGAAGGCAGAGGCTTCTCCCGCCCTGCCTCCCTCATTCCTGACCTGTGCAGAGCCCCAGCATGGGGGAGAGAATGGCCTGGGGGCAAACAGGATGGGGAGCGGCCTGGGTGGGCAGCTCTGGGGGAAGCTGGCTGAGGGACACCATGCTTTCCTGTCTCCCACCCTTGGGGTCTCCTGTGTCTCCTCCTTTTGTATTTCCTGTCTCCACTCAGGGGAGTCTGCAGAGGTCCTGCTGGCTCTGGGAACAGGGATGTCAAACAGGCCTGTGGGCCTGCCATACCCTGAGCCTATGCAGAAAGCTTCAAAGGACAGAGGAGGCCTCTGGGATCAGCCCTTTGTTAGAGACATGCCTGGACATCTCTGCTGCCAGAGAGGGTGCAGCCAGGCCTGGAGAGACCCAATCAGCCTTTAGGATCCTTGGCCGTGCATAGCAGTGTGTCAGTCTGAGGCCGAAGGTCACCCTAGGACTGATGTTCACCCCTAAAACCCAGTCTTCCCTGACTTTGCCTGCCATGGGGCCCATTGCTGCTGGGATAAAAACCATTCATGTCGCCAGCCACGTTGGCTCACTCCTATAATCCCAACACTTTGGGAGCCTAAGGCAGATGGATCACCTGAGGTCAGGAGTTTGAGACCACCCTGGCTAACATGGTGAAACCCCACCTCTACTGAAAATACAAAATTTAGCCAGGCATGGTGGTGCATGCCTGTAATCCCAGCTACTCAAGAGGCTGAGGCAGGAGAATCACTTGAACCCAGCAGGTGGAGGTTGCAGTGAGCCGAGATCGCACCACTGCATTCCAGCCTGGGCAACAGAGCAAGACTACATCTCAAAAAAAAATAAAACAAAATAACTGTTCATGTCAGTATACCTTGCGGGGCTCAGTGGCCCAAGGTATTTTTACCCCTGACTCTGAAAATGGGTAATAATGACATGTTCTTATTTGGTTTCATTCTTTGTAGCCCAGGACAGTCTATTGTAGCCAAATGTCAGCAGCATCTTCATGTCACCAGACAGAAACAAGTTCTAGCAGAAAGCCAGAAAGCCATTTTCCCCAGTAATCATGGCAGCAATCATCATGGCTGCCAGAGCTGGCTGAGGTCACATTAGGCCCTGCCCTGCTCTGAGCACTCACATGTGCTGACTTTTTGGGTGAGCCCCTGGGCTCCTCGCAGCAGTTCTGAGAGGCCAGCACTGTGTCATTCCCCACTTGTTTGGGCCAGGAGCCTGGCCCGAGAGCCCACACTTCTCACCCTACTCTCAGGAATCCCACCTGCACCAGGTACTGGAAGCTTCCACGGCCAGAGGGGAGGAGGAGAGGGGCCAGGCCATGGCCACAGCCTGGCAGTGATGGGGGCATGTCTCCTCTCTTCACAGTGACTTCAGAGACCCCTTCCTGGCCTCAGGTCACGGCAGTACCTCATCTCTTGTCTTTTGCTGCCTGCCACCACTTCCTCCAGCCACACCAGCCCCAGGAAAGCACTGCCTGTTTCTCTTGAAGCCCTTTCCTCCCACTCACCCCTCCCAGCCTCAGGAAGCAGCATGAGGGATCACAGGCACTGGGGTCAGAGAGATCTAAGTTCACAGCCCTGCTCTGCCCATCCGTCCTATAACTTTGGACAAGGGTCCTACCTCACTGCCACCTCTTTCCTCTCTATAAACCATGTGCTGGGGTGCCTGGGGACTCTGTGAGCTCCCACATGGCAAGGGCTAAGCTAAATGCTCCCTGAACATGAAGGGGGCCTTTGCTTATATCCTGGTTATTACAGGCCAGTGCAGAGGGCCCCTCTGGGAGGCTTCCCTGGAGAGCCCAGCTTCTCCTGCCCCTCTGTTCCAACCCACTTGCTTGTCTCAGGCTGCCTAGGTGGGTGCCGGAGTTCACATCTGCTCCCTCCTGGCTGTGACCTCTTAGAACCCCTGCTGAAAGTGCAGATGGAGGCTCCTCAGCGTCGCCCAGTGCTGGGTGATTTGTGTGATCAGCTCAGTTTGAATAGCAGCATGGCAGGCCACAAAGGCCAAGTTTACGCATCCCAGAATCCCTGGCACCAGGTGCCCAGTAAGGGTCAGTGCCCATTTTTGAAAGTTCAATAAAATAATGGAAGGCAGGGGCACCAATCGCCTGAGCCTGAGGCCCCTCCGGCACTGCTGCCCAGAACGGCATCCTCTCATGCCTGTGCTGCCAGGCCCTCCCTTGTCCAGTTGGAAGCCCCAGCAGTCCAGCCCTCCTGCCCCTGGGAGCCTTCCTCCGCACCCTCTCCTCACTGCCCTTGGCCCCAGCCCTCACCCTGCAGCAACAGCTCTTTCCCGGTGGCAGACTGCTATGTGACCTCTCCACTGCCGCGTCAGCTGGAAGTCCCCTCTGGGCCTTGCTGTGTCCCATCAGCTTCTCTCTCGTTCTGACCTGAGCAGCTGCAAAGTCTCCTGGCTATGGTTGATGCCTGCAGCGCTCCTGTCCTGCTGACCCAGGCCGGCCCACAGATGAGAAAGTGATCGTCCCTTGGGTGGGTTCCCAAGATGATGCCATTGCGGCGGCCTTTGTCCACGTAACTCTGCACCCCCTCCAGTTCTGCAGACTCTACATCCCCAAGACCCTGCTAAGCCTCCCTTTCTTCCAGCCACTTGATTCTGGGGGGAAGCTGCCCCTTCCCCACCCTGTCCTCTTGGTTCCATACGAGCCTCTCCATCACCCACCCCTTCCGTGGACTACTTCCTGTGCCAAGCACGACTTGATGCTCTTTAGCCCTGCCTGGTTCACTGGAGAGGAGCTGGCCTTGGAGAAGGCGGCGCTGCCTCCCCTCCCCTGCTAGTCAGCGACAGGGCCTGGATCTGATGTGGTCCCTTGGACTCTGGGTGCCCTGAGCAGCCTCTGCCCTTCCCTTGTATCCTCCGGGCAGCAGATCTTGAGCCCACAATGGGCTGTCCAGGCACATGGACCCCGACCCCAGCAGGGAGGGAGGCTGGAGTAGAGCAGGGACCCTGCTGGGCCTGAACTGGGTGGCTGACGTTTTCACATCTGGTTCTGTTGAACTGTAACTCGCATTATGTACTGAAGCCAGGGCTATTTTTATCCTGACATGTGAGGTTCCTTCACGTCATAACCACAAAACTCAATCCAAAACATCCCAGGGCAGGTTGTTTGTGAGACGTTCTGTGGAGTCTCATGTCGCCACATCAGGTTTCACTTAGTAACATCTGCAGGGCTGGCTCCCCGGCCGCCCACCCCGCCAGCCTGGTTTCTGTGTGGAGTGCGTCTCTGTGCCCCTGGCCAGCCGCCGGTCACATGCACTTCCTGCCAGGGCCTGGCAGGCTCCCCCCTTGCCCAAACCAGAAATGCAAGGCACAGTGGCCTCCAGCTGAGGGATAGGGCTCTCCCTCACGCTCCTGCCCTCTGCAGGATTGGGGAATGGAAATCCCACTCTCCTGGGCCCCTCACAGAGAGCCTCTCTCCCGAGACACACAGCCAGGTTGTGGGCCCCCCTCTCCCTCACCCCCGGCTGCAGCAGCTGCCCACCATCTCCAGGGGGCCCGTGCCTCAGTGGCGCCCCTGAGTAAAACCACTGAGGTCCTTGGAGTGCAGTGTTGGAAGGCGTGCCCTGAGCTGCCCTGTCCTGGCTCCCACTTTCCTCATGCGCCTGCAGCACCCAGCCCAGGACCCTGCTTACAAGAGCAGGTGAGCCAGAGCCGGAGGTGGGCAGAAGAGCAGGCAGCAGGGAGGCAGAAATCAGCGTGTTTGAGGGGCCCATTGCTCCTGTAGTCACCCTCCTGGGGCGAGCTTCTCCACCCATCTCCTCCTCCTGAGCCTGCAACCCTGCCTTAGAGAGCATCTCAAGCCGAAGGGCAGCTCACATCAGCAGCGTGGCTGGGGGCAATGGGGGCCGCTGAGGCTGGGAGAGAGCAAGCAACCCCCACCCTGTCCTGCTGAGCACTGAGGCTTTCCCATCCCTGTCCAGCCCGCCCTCCCTGCCCCCTCAATTGTGGCCCCTTTCCCCACCTCCCCTGCTGGGAAAAGACCGCCCTGCTCAAACCTGTGGTCTCAATGCAGCCCCTCCCAAGGCCCCCAGCCCTGTCTTGGGGAGAGCAGAAAGTCTTTAAGCCGTGGGAGCACTGTGAGGGCTGAGCTGCACCCAGCTGAGGATGTGAATCGCTTGCCATGGCTTCTCGCAGCTGTGACACCGCCCTCCTCCTCCCTTCCACTAAGGGTCTCAGCTCCAGGGTCCGAGGGGCAGACATTGAGAGTCCGTTTTGGGTCCACACTGGGGGCTGTGGCTAGGGAGACCAGAGTTGTGTCCAGAGTAGCCCAGGCCTTCTCTTCTGCCATCTTTGGCCAGACTGTCAGTGGAGAGGTGGCCTGATCTCCCTACCCTGATGTGTGGGGGTCACAGGTGGTCCCCCTTCTTCCTCAAAGCATCCTGACAGAGCACTGTGAATTTGTGCCAGAAATGGAATCTCCCCACTCGGACATTTCAGACCAGCCCCCAGACATCCATTCTGAGACAGAATGAGAACAGTTTGCGCAGTGCTCTGTGCTGTGGGGCACTTGCTAATAAAAAAGAGCCCCTATTTATTGAGTGCAGACTGTGCGGCAGGCTCCAGACCCAGCACGTTACATGTTTTTACTTTGTTTAATAGGGGCTCTTATTGCACTCACTTTACAGATGAAGAAACTGAGGCTTAAACACCATGCTCAGTGCTTCCTACTGCCCCTGTGAGACTGGAACAGCCCCGTACCTCTCCCTAGTGGCTGCCCAGATGGCCCCAGTTGGGAGAATTTCTTTGTGGTGACTTCCTTCATGGGTCCCTTCGTTCTTGGGAATGCTTTGGAGCCTAAGTGGAAATGGGGTAGGCTGGGGGTGCACATAGAGAAATAGGAAGGCAGCAGGGAGAAGCTTGGCAGTGAACTGGGCACCTCCAGTGTGCGCAGCATGAAGCCAGTGCCCTCCAGCCAGGCCACCACGGCCCACCAAATTCATCTCCTGAGGGTGGGAGCAGTGAGGCAGGGCTGTCTCAACAGCTGTCTCTGCAGCCACCTCTTTAGAGATCAGCCCCAGCTGGGCCTGGGGTAACTCGATCTATAAGAATGTGACACTTGATTCTGCAAACATTCCCTTTGGGCCAGGGAACAGAGACTGTTTGCCATTCCAGAATCACTCAGGACCTCCCGAGCCAGGCTGATTCAGGCAGGGACCCAGGACAATGCAGTCCAAACAAGAAGTGGAATGAGGCCTGCCCTTGAACTGGTGTTCTCACTCAGGGCTCCTTCACGCCGCTCACGCGAGCTGTCTAGGAGGTTCTTGGGATTGAGGATGCTACAGTTTGGAGGTGTGGCTCCTGGTGAGGAATCCCTTATAGAGTGATTCACAGCTGGGAAAAACAGAACAGAAAAACGCCTTTTCTAGACCCAACCATCTCCCAGGAAGGACCATGAGAGGACGTAAGGGAAGTCTGAGCTCAGCAAAAAAGACGGAGCCCCTGGGAGGAGAGTCTTCCTGCTGCTTCCAGCCCACTGGCATCGAATACAGTCAGTCTGTCCAGGCGCCTCCGTGAGATTCACTTGGAATACTCTGGATGGTTCTGCACATTCTTGTTTTGTGCTTTGGGCTGATGCTTCTGGGAACATCTGATGCTTCTGGCCAAGTTTGGTTCCCAGAGCCTCCACATCCTGCCTATCTTGTGCTCGTGCCTGACCATTTCCTCCCTGGTCCAGGGAGAAAGTGAAGGCTCCCACGCAACTTCTGGACCAGAAAGGGGCCAGCCTGGAAAATGATAGCCCCAGATGCCTCTGTTGGCCACTCTGCATCCCCCAGTGCCCTCCCTGGGTTTCCAGAGAGCTGCGGCCAGGTGCTGTTTCCACAGCTCTTCACAGCGTCATTTCCCGCATCTTCAGTGTCAGTTTGGCAGGACCTGGGTTTCCATCTTTATGCCATCTTCTGCCCTCCTGCAAGGCACTGCCTCCTAATCTGTGAGCCCCAAACATATCTGAACATTAGTACCCAAGACACAGGCAGCCTGGCAGAGCTGCAAAGAACATGAGTTTTGAAGACCAGCTGCCTGGGTCAGCAACTCTACCACTCGCAGGCTCTGTGACTTTGGATAATCCTCACCCAAATTCACAGTTCTTCTGTGTATGTAATGGGAATAGTAATGGTGCATATTTTTCAAGTTTTTTTTTTTTTAGGGTGTTAGATACTATGTGTGAAGGGTTTAGGCAGGCCAAGCACGTAGTAGGTGCTCAACAAATGGTAGCTATGAATTGGCTGTTAAGATATCATGTTATACTGGAACAATTGAATATCCGTATGCAAAAAGATTTAGACCCCTTCCTCACACCGTATACAAAAAGTAACTCAAAATAGACCAGAGACCTAAAATATATCAGTAAATCTTTATGACCTTAGATTAGGTAATAATTTCATAGCTATGACACCAAAGGCACAAGCAACCAAAGAAAAAATAGACACATTGGGCTTAATCAAAGTTAAAAATTTTGTGCTTCAAAAACATTTTTTAATAAAAAGAGGCTGGGCATGGTGGCTCCTACCTATAACCCCAACACTTTTGGAGGCCAAGGCAGGAGGATCACTTGGGCCCAGGAGTTTGAGACTAGCCTGGGCAACATAGGGAGACCCCATCTTGAAGAAAAAATTTAGCTGGGTGTGATGGCACACACCTGTAGTCGTAGCTACTTGGGAGGCCAAGGCGGGAGGATTGCTTGAGCCCAGGAGTTTGAGGCTGCAGTGAACTGTAATCACTTCAATGCACTACATCCTGGGCAACAGAGCAAGACACTGTTTATTAGGCTGTTCTTGCATTACAATAAAAAAAAATACATGGCTGGGTGCAGTGACTCACGCTTGTAATCCCAGCACTTTGGGAGGCCAAGGAAGGCAGATCACCAGGTCAGGAGATTGAGACCATCCTGGCTAACATGGTGAAACCCCACCTCTGCTAAAAATACAAAAAATAAGCCAGGTGTGGTAGCACACACCCAGCTACTCAGAAGGCTGAGGCAGGAGAATCGCTTGAACCTGGGAAGCAGAGGTTGCAGTGAGTCAAGACGATGCCATTGCACTCCAGCCTGAGAGACCGAGCGAGACTCAATCTCAAAAAAAAAAGAAAAACCTGAGAGTAGGTAATTTATAAAGAGATTTAGTTGGCTCACAGTTCTGCAGGCTTTATGGAAAGCATGGTGGTGGCATCTGCTTGGTTTCTGAGGAGGCCTCAGGAAGCTTACAATCATAGTGGAAGGCAAAGGGGCAGCAGGCAGAGGAGGCCAGAGCAGGAGCAAGAGAGTGAGAGGGAGGTGCCCTACACTTTTAAACAGGCAGATCTCACGAGAACTTGCCGTCTCAGAGATAATACCAAGGGGATGGTGCTAACCCATTCATGAGAAATCCACCCCCATCATCCAGTAACCTCCCACCAGGCCCCACTTCCAACGCTGGGAATTAAATTTCAACATGAGATTTAGGTGGGGACAAATATTCAAATTATAGTATCACCCTGTCTCGAAAAAAAAACATCAACAGAATGGGAGAAAATACCAGCTGATGAATGGACAAACAAAATATGGAATAGCCATAAGGTGGAATATTATTCAACCCTAAAAATGAATACAGAACTGATACATACTACAACATAGATGAACCTTGAAAACATGCTGAGTGAAAGAAGCCACATACTGCTTAGTTGTATCTATAGGAAACATCCAGAATAGGCAAATCCATAGAGACAGAAGGTAGATGAGTGATTGCCAGGGGCCGATGAAGGTGAGAATGGTGACTGCTAATCAGTATGGTGTTTTTTTGGGGGGTTGATAAAAATGTTCTGAAATTAGTAGTGATTGCCGCACAACTTTGTGAATGTACTGAAAACTGCATTGCACGCTTTAGAAGGGTGAACCTTACGGTATATGGATCATATCTCAATAAAGCTGTTTTCTTTTTAAAGATGTCCTGCCTCGAGCTGGGCATGGTGGCTCACAACCTGTAATCCCAGCACTTTGGGAGGCCGAGTCGGGTTGTTCACCTGAGGTCAGGAGTTCAAGACCAGCCTGGCCAACATGGTGAAACCCCGCCTCTACTAAAAAATACAAACATACAAAAATTAACTGGGCGTGGTGGCACATGCCTATAATCTCAGCACTCAAGAGGCTGGGTCAGGCAGATAGCTTGAACCCAGGAGGTGGAGGTTGCAGTGAGCCAAGATCACACCACTGCACTCCAGCCTGGGCAACAAAGCAAGAGTCAGTCTCAAAAAGAAAAAAAAGAAAAAAAAGTCCTGCCTCAAGCAGAGTGAGGATTCTTTCCATCCCTTGGTAACTCTTTCACAGAACTGTGGAGGTTGACAAATATTAGAAGGGATGTCCAGGGAAGACCCCCAAGGGGCATACAGATACACTATCCCAGACCATCCAAGTATTCCATCAGCCCTTCCCTTGTCCCCTTGGTGCTGGGTACTTTATCAAGGGGCATGTGTGCAAGGGAGGGCTGGAAGTTACCTCCCTCTGTACCTCGGTGTGTTTTCTGCAGGGACACACATCAGAGACATTTGTGCTCCTGGTTAGAAAGCCACCTCAGGCTTTGAAAGTTTTCAGAGTTCTATCCTAAAAGAGCATCTTTGCCTGAGGATGAGGAAGAAAGAGCTTTTGATTTCAAAAGTAAAACTTAAAACACTTTGTAACATTTGTCAGTGTTTGCTGTCTGTAATCGAGTGGGTGTGTACATCATTTCTTTTTCTCAGGTAATATTAGGGAAGGAGCTTGGCTTTTGCCTCTTGTGGGTCCACCAGTTTTGTTGACCTTTGAGCCACAATGACTTGACTCATTGACACAAGCACCTTACCTGTTTCTTCTCTTTGACTTCTTGTTTGTCCTTAACGGCCCAAATAGATCCCGAGTGTATTTCGTTTATTGGGGTAATGAGTAGAGTTTGTTTTTTAAAAAAATTCATAGCACCTAGCAGGGTCTTACACGCATGAGATGTTCACGAAGTGGTTTGGGCTTGGGTTAAGGGGTGGACAGTAATGGGATGTTTGTTTTTTTTTTTTTTTTTTCAAGTTACGAGTAGGACTTTAATGGGCATTTTTGCAATAAGCCAAGTTGTATGTGCTTGTGCAGACTTGCCTTTTTCTCTGTTGCTCCATGGCTCTTGATTAGAGATTTTCCCTCATCTTGTGATAACACCCCACACACACACTTGTTTGGCATTTATAGTTGTTTATATTCAGTGTGGATCTCATCACCCTGTGGACACATGATCAGAATAAATGCTGGCTCTGTCCCTTTCTCTACAGGTACCAAAGGCTTAGAATGTTCTCCTTCCACTCCCACCATGAATTCCTACTTTTATAAGTTCATGATCAACCTTCTCAAGAGATTCAGCAGCGAACGGAAGCTCCTGGAGGTCAGAGGCCCTTTCATCATCAGGTCAGCCTTGGTGGCGCGCTTTCTCCTCTTCCTCCCACGGCCCCGGCTTTTCACTTTCATGCTGTTCAAGTGTCAAAGCAGCCACCTTCTCTTTCCCTTCTCTCTCCTCCTTTTCCTGACCTTTGGATCTGTTCTTAAAAGAAATGAAGAAGGTTGTCCCTTCATACTGGTTGCTGATGCTTCTGACATGAAACAGACAGGTCAGTGTTGATGTTTTTCCACAAAACTGAATTCATTTTTTCCTTCCTGAGTTACTGTCTTCCCCTGAGGTGGAATGGCCTCTTATTCAATGCCATTGTCAGGCTTTTGGAGAGGAAAGGAGGTGAGCCAGATGGCGTGAGACATGGGGCTGTGCTCCAGGCCCAGCCCCCAGTGCGGGATTTAGCCAGGCTTGGTGGAGCCAGGCTTCTGAGTCATGTGAACCCAGACCAGGATGGTGCCAGAGCAGCAGCCCCAGTGGCTGGAGGCGTCTAGAACTGTCATCACCAGCAGCATGGCTGGGGCTGGTCTTTTGCCTCCAACTCAGCTCCAAGAAGTAGGGTCACCAGAAGCGTGGCCCAGTGTCACCCTCAGCCTGGTGAAAGCTAGAGCAGGGCACAAATTCCTCCAGCTTCTACACCAAAGCCAAGTGGAGGAGATTTCTAGAGTAGTCCAAATGGCCCTAGGTGCTGTCCAGCCGTGGTTCTCAGCCCTGCGTGTTAGATCACTGGAGAGGCTTTTTTAAAAAAGATGCCTTATACAAAAATTAGCTGGGTATGGTGGTGCACGCCTGTAATCCCAGCTACTTGGGAGGCTGAGACACACGAATCGCCTGAACCTGGGAGGTGGACGTTGCAGTGAGCTGAGATCACACGACTGCACTGCAGCCTGGGCGAAAGAGCAAGACTCTCGTCTTTTAAAAAAAAAAAAAAAAAAGCCTGGGCCTCCCTCTGATGAGTAAAATCGGAACCCCTAGGGTGATGGAGTTATTAAAGTGGTCTGGGGTGCTTGGGGACTGAGTAGACTACCAATTACCATGGTCTGGGGGTCAGGAGTTGAAGGAGTCCTGGCAGGGGCCCAGGCTGTATGGGGCTTCAAGGCAGGAAAGAGCCTGGGGAGCTCATCTTGCTGTAAACTAAAAAGCAGGTTCAGCCTGTGGGCCATAGTGGGGATCGGAGACCTTACTCACGGGTCAGCACGGAGCCACTGAAAGGGCTTGAGCAGGGGATCAATGTGACCGGATTTCTGGCTTGAAAGACAACTGTTGCTGGGGCGAATGGGTTGGAGGGACTGAGGTGGAGCCAGCTGGAAGGCTGTTGTCCAAGCAGAGGCTGTGGCAGCTTGTGAGGGGGATGGGAATCTGCAGCCAGATTGGAGAATGAGGATTCGAGACTGAGTAGGAAGTAGATTTGTCTGGTGACTGATGTGGAAAAAGTGAGGGGAGAGGGAGCTGGGAGTGCCAGGGTGTCCAGGCCTCTGATTTGGGGCAGCTGGGTGGATGGTGATGCCAGTCCCTGAGGTGGGAGACCCAGAAAAGTGGCAGGGAGTGAGAAGGGGGTGCATGTTTGAGTTTGAATTACTTTGGGGACACCAAAAGGAAGGTGTTGAAGAAGTAGTTTGCTGTACCAGGCTCTCCAAGGGGATACCGAGGCCCAAGATACAATCTCGAAATTGATGGTATAGTCATTCATTCATTCATTCAACAGATGTTTACTGAACACTAACTCTGTGCAAGGTACCTTTCTAGATGGTTCTGTACTTGCGGAGCTTTCATTCTTAGGGAGTTAGAAGAGGTGGAATGAGAGGGCAGGGGTCTGAGGCTGAACCCTAAGTGTTCCAGACTGTAATCGTTGGGGAAAGAAGGAGAAGCCAGAAAAGGAGGCTATGACGAAGGGCCAGAGAGGTAAAGGAAGCAGCCAAGCAGGGAGATAGCAGAAGGCAGTGAGGGAGGTGAGACCCAGGGATGGTGTGCTGGGAGCTGCTGCAGGAGCCTGAATGCTGCTGGGGGAGCTGACGGAGTGGAGCGTACAGGAGGTGACCGGCCAGCTCAGGAGCTGAGGTGGAGTTGAGGGCACCCTGGGGATGGGGCCGGAGGACTGAGTCATGGGAGAGGACAGGCCTGCCTGACCAGAAAGACAAAGAGCAGGATCACAGTGCGGGGGCAGGGGCTTCTGATGGTCTGGCCACCAAAAGGATGCCCCTGTGGTAGTGGGGAGGCTGTCACCACCCTCTTGCTTCTCTGGCCTCCTCTAGAGCAGGGCTTCTCAAACTCAGCGCCGTTGGCATTGGAGCCGGATAACTCTTCAGGATGGTGGCTGTCCTGTGCCCTGTAGGATGTCAGCAGCATCCCAGTCCTCTGCCCCCTGGATGCCGGTAGCACTTGCATTCACCCAGTTGGAACCATCTGAAACATCTCTAAATGTTGCCAAAGGTCCCCTAGGGAGGAGAATCACCCCATTTGAGAACCAGCGTGTCAGAGAGACAGAAATGGATTCTTAACCTTCATTGGCCGAAAGAGGAAGATTTCCATGGTGTTCCTTCCCATCACGTTGGCCAGTTTCAGGTAGGGGATTGAGGTAGAGGTTAGCTGTGGTGCAAGAGGCCCCCCCACCAGGAAAGCAGCGGAATGTTCCCACAAGAGTGACAGTTAACATCATGTGGTTTTCCAATTGCAGAGGCATCAGTACTCATGATGAGCTCTCCTTGCCTGGACAACTTTCAGAGTCAGTGGAAGGAGAGGCCTTTGGAGGAGGAATTTGTAGCTAGCGTCCCTCTGGAGAACTGGGCTGAAATGGGTTTTCCACCCTGTCTCAGCCCCACATGCCGAGTCAGAGGCATGGGGAGAAGGAGTTTGGGGTAGTAACCAGCATCTCCAGGCTGCACGGAGCAGAAGGGCAGGCACCATGGGCACGCTTGCATGCCCTCCCCACCTGCTCGGGACCCGAGGCTCTGTGAAACTGGAGGCCAGCCCGCCGCCATGTTCCCAGGTACAGACTCCAGGCCAGGGAGGCTTTGCTTGCTTTGCAGTGCGTCTCCTGGGCTTCCTGGGGTCACAGGAATCATCATTTTGCAGAAGAGATAATGAGAGGAAGTAATGTGCCCCCCGGGCTGGGCAGAAGCTGGGCTGCAAACTCCTGCACTCTGCTAATTCAGCAGCCTCCACTTTGTCCGTTCTGTGTGAGAGTGCAGAGCCTGGTGCCGTGAGAGGCCCTGAACATCCTGCATGCTAGGACCACCTGAGGCGCAGCTCCTCAGAGTGCTCAGGAGCTGGGCCAGTGGGTCCTCCCTTCCCATCCTTCAGGGGCTCAGTATGGCGATCGCTTGCTCTTCTGGGGCTCAAACCTGTCATGGGCCACACTGGGTTCTCTGTGGAAATGGAGGCTGGCCTCCAGGCCTGACTCCCACCCGCACAGCCACAGAAGGTCTCGTAGCCATTGGCATCCACACTAGAAGCCCAGTGGGCTGGGACAAAAGGAACCTTGTGACTGGTCCCCTCACAGAGGACTGGGTCTCTCCTAGTCCTTCACCTGGTTTCTCCAGACTGCTCTCCCCCAGAAGTAGCACCCACACCTATCAATGTGCATCCTGGTAGACAGCCACCTGGCCCAGCTGACTCGGGAGCCTGCTGCCCACTCTGCCAGCACACCAGGCCATTGTCGACCAGCCCCTGGGTTGCAGGCGCAGTCACCCAGTCTGGGCACACACATGGCATCTGACATGGAGAAGGCCCTGCAAACATGGGGCTTCCTCCATCCTCCCCATGCTTCTGTGGGGGGCTGAGGCCCTTCCAAAGAGCTTTGTTGAGGTGGGGGGTATCCACCTGCCCTCCTGCTTCTCCGTCGCACTTCCTTTTCTCCTGTGATGGCTTTAAAGAGGGACATCATTGGCTGGGTGCGGTGGCTCATGCCTGTAATCCCAGCACTTTGGGAGGCCAAGGTGTGCGGATTTCGAGGTCAGGGGTTTGAGACCAGCCTGGCCAACATAGTGAAACCCTGTCACTACTAAAAATACAAAAATTAGCTGGGCATGGTGGCACATGCCTGTAATCCCAGCTACTCGGGAGGCTGAGGCAGAAGGATCGCTTGAACCCAGGAGGCAGAGGTTGCAGTGAGCCGAGATCATACCACTGCAATGCAGCCTGGGTGACAGAGCAAGACTCTGTCTCAAAAAAATAAATAAAAATTAAAAAATAAAGAGAGGTATCCCGATGGTTCCGCAGATGCTGGCATGAAGCCACAGACCTGATGAGGCGCACAGTGATTTCTTAACCCCCTCTTTAGCTGTTAGGCAAACTCTAAGTTCTTCTTCTTAGCCTCCAAGATTGCACACTGAGAAAGAAAGGAAAGAGATTCTTCTGGCCAGCAAGTGAAAAGCCGTTCTTTTGGCAGGAGTGTGTTTAGCTCTGGGCCCTGGAGCGGCTGCTATAGAAAGACAGAGGCGTGGGGAGTTCTTGAAGACACACATCTGCTGGTGGTTCTTGGCATTGAGGAAGATGCATGATTTCCCCAAAGACCCTGGGAGCGTTTCCTCTTCCCCAGGCAGCTTTCCCAGGCTGCACCTCCATGTCGGAGTTGGGGGTGAGAACAGGGTACCCAAGCTCCAGCCAGGCTTGAGTGGGTTGAACTTCCTCTCGGTGTCCACACAGGCTCCTAAACTGGACATAACAGTTTAGATGCATGTTGAGGTGAAGTCAGTGGCTTTAAAACCTTCATCTTTCAGCTGGCTACTCTGGCCCTAGGCCCTTCGCTTAGCTGATGCCAAGCTCATAGATTGAGGGAAGATGGGGACATGTGCAGCGGGGTGCTGTACCCCACTCCCTCCACAGGACTAAGGCAGATGAGCCTCCTGAGGCACTCGTTTGGGGCTCAAACCCCAATTCCTCCCATTTTTAACCGTGTGACCTGTTTCCAGGCCCTTTCCGCTTTGTCTGTGACACAGCGATGATAGTGTCGGCCGTGTCACAGTGTAGTGGGGTTATGTAAATGGCGCATGTGTCAGCCCCAGTGCTGGTGGCTGTGTCTGATAAAGCGGGGCTGTTGTTCAGCCTCCCCGCAGGGCTTCTGCCTCCCAGGGTGGTCTGTGGAGGGGGAACCAGACCCACTTGAGGGGGTGAAATCATGGCACCTTTGTGTCGAGAGCTGACTCCGGTGCACCGGCCCTGTTGCCCCAGCACCCAGGGCACCCACCAGCAGCCCAGCCCGGCTCTGCTAAAACAACTCTGCCCGGAGTAGGTGTTGGTGTGCGTTGCCCTCCCCCGGCCTCTTCCTACCCTCCATGCTAATGCAGGCAGAACAAGCCCAGGCCTTGTCTCTCCGTGAACCATCCACTTATAATCAGTAGAAAGGAGAGGAGGGAGAAAACCCAACCTCTTTGATAAACTGTGATATGAACTCCAGCGTGACCCGACAGCTGTGATCTTTACAAGGCCTGCTTCTGTGCTGGGAAGCGAGCAAGTCTGAAGACAGTCGCTCTGCCTGCCAACACGGCTCTCCGGCCAGCCGCGCTTTGGCTTCAGCGACTGTGCAGTTTTCCCCTCCTCTTCCTCCCTGCCGCGTTGCAGAGAGGACTGGCTGGAGAATGCTTGCATCTGTAATGAGCCACTGTATGCGGTGAATGCCAGGGCCTGACCCGAACCAGCCCAGTTAGTGGCAGATGAGGTCCGAGCCACCTCCTGGGGGAACAGGGCACCCCTCAGATGAGGCAGACATTTGGAGAGGATGGGGCCCACAAGGGAACGGAGGAAGCAGTCATGGCACTTCTTTCTTGAGATCCTGACCCAGAGAAGCCCAGCAGCAAGGCTTCCGGTTCATTCTGGGCTTCCTCTCACCTCTGCTACAGACAGGCATGGCAGCCTGTCCAGCTGAGCAAATGCTCAGAGTCCCTAATATGTGCCCCTGCTACTGCCCCTCCCCAGTGTCCTGGGTTTGCATAAGAGCCCTTGTGTTGGGAAGAGGGGGAATAGGTGGAGTGGGGAGCTGATTGGTCACTGAGGGGGTGGGGGGCCAGGCAGCCGCTAGAAACTGGACTTGTTTTTAATTGTGGGGCCTGGGGGAAGGGCCTGAGAAGAAACTCTCTTTCATGCGGTAATTGGGAAATTCCACTTTGCTGGCCTCTCTGCATTCTGCCCTGTGGACAGGGCCCTTGGCTGGGGCCAAATCACCAAGGTGTCCAAGGCCACCCGCTGTATGCACCACTGGCCCCTCCCAAGCCCCGCTCCCACCTCGGGCTCTGTCATCCCCCGCAGCTCCCCAGTTTCCAGTCCATTTGGCATCGGGACCCCCTCCTCACTCTGTGAGTCTTTGTGTGTGCCCCCTCACCTGCTGGGGGCAGTGGCGGGGCCCCCAGAAGCCCCTCGTGCTGGTGCTAATGGATGGCGAATTAGAGTGAAGTGGCCAGACCAGATTCCTGTTTTTGCCTCTGGCCCCAGCTCACAAGCGAGAGCTCCTAGGCGGCCCTACTCTTCCTCTCGCCCGTTTAATGGATTGCGTTCCTTCATTCGGGATAAAAATAAATTGCTGTGGCAAATGTGCACCAACCTAAGTCTATTTGCTAGAAGAGGCCCTGATCCACCTACCCAGAATGCAGTTGGGTTTTGATCTTTCATGAGTTCATAGCCGTATCGACTGGGCCCCCAGCTGAGGGGAGGAAGACAGGACATTGAACAGGCAGGAGGAATTATTCCGCAGAACTTCCTGCTTCCCTCTCAGCAGAAGCTTCTCTTCTTGCTGGCTTGAGTTGTCTGTCCAGCTCCTTGTGTGAATCTTCTGGAGCTTTCCACAGCCGTTCCCCGCCCAGGGGCCAGGGCTGAGGTGTTTTTGTTGCCATGCAAGGGACGCAGAGGAGTGTGTGCAGCAGGAGCCACTTTACACAACCAGCTCTTGGCTTCTCATCTCCTAATTGGAGACCCCTTGGGAATGGGAATGGCAGAGGCACCCAGGAGGCCCGAGAGGCCCAGTCTGACACACGGAAAAGATTGTTGGGAGAAAAAGAGCGCTGCCCTCCCAGGTGAGAAGATGAACTTGTGAGGTGCAAAGTTCAGGGAGTCCAGAGAGCCTGGCCCAGGCTGCATTCCATTGTTCCCTAGTCCATGGCAAAATGATCAGCATCCCTGCACCTCACAGAACCATCAGAGATTGTTCCCTGTTGACCCAGAAGTGATTGGGGATGGGGAGGGAGGTGGTCCTGGCCTTGCTCTGCCTCCTCCAAGCAGTCCCCACACTTCTTACTGGCACTCCCCATAAGAAGGGATGGCTTTTCTTCTGCAAAATGGATAGCACATGTGACGAGCCTTGCTAGACTAGGCTGGGATGAATTAGGTCTGACCTGGGGCATGAGGGGAGTAGAGGAAATGTTGGCCAGAGGGAGCCCTGCTCAGTGTGCTCAGGGGGCCCAAGAGCCTCAAAGCAGTGGCATCCTGGTATTTGGGGTAGGAGGGTCCACTTGGCTTTGAGCAGGGCTGGTGGGAGGATACTAGAGGTCACAGGTGAACTTGGCAAGAAGTGGCCATATGTCCTTCAGGGTGACCCCTGTCCCCACAGCCCAAGCAGCCATGCTCCCACTGAATCAGCTGTCGCCCCCACTTCCGGGAGCCCCTGTGACAGAGGGGAGGACCTGGCAGCAGTTTGGTGGGAAAGCTCCCCTCCTCGGTGGCCACCACACAGCACACATGGTCAGACTCCTCATCAGGTTCACGCTGGCACCTGCTGGCCCCTTGCCAGTCTTTCGCTAAAAGAATGTTCTTTGTCGTCTACACACCTGAGAAGCATCACCTCTCCCAGCCCATAGCTCAGGCAGCCAGCAGAGCTGGTAGGGTGATGGTCAGGAACTGTTTTCAGGGACTGAGAACTCGATAATGAATTTCTTTCTGAAGCTTGAGAAGTTGTTTCCAGATGGGACCTGCAGTATTCTCTGGCTCTCACTATTTAGACTTCACCTAAGGATGCCAGGAAACTTGGAAAGATTTGACATTGGTCACTCCAGCGGCTTCATTAACAAGTAGCTAATGTGTACCACAATGTGGCATCATTTATTTATTTTTTGAGACAGTCTCAGTCAGTCACCCAGGCTGGAGTGCAGTGGCACAATCACAGCTCACTGCAGCCTTGCCGCGACCTCCTGCCTCAGCCTCTCAAGTAACGGGACTACAGGCACATGCCACCATGCCTATTATTTTTTACTTTGGAGTAAGAGAAAGTCAGCTATGCATTTTTCTTGCACTTAGTAAATCTTTTTTATTTATTTATTTATTTATTTATTTTGAGACAGAATCTCACTCAGTCACCCAGAATCGAGTGCTGTGGTACAATCTTGGCTCACTGCAACCTCCACCTCCCGGGTTCAAGCAGTTCTCGTGCCTCAGCTTCCTGAGTAGCTGGAATTACAGGCGGGCACCACCATGCCTAGCTAATTTTTGTATTTTTAGTAGAGATGGAGTTTCACCATGTTGGCCAGGTTGGTCTCAAACTCCTGACCTCAGGTGATCCACCCACCCCAGCCTCCCAAAGTGCTGAGATTACAGGCATGAGCCACCTCACCCTGCCACCTTTTTTTATTTTGTTGTAGAGATGGGATCTCACTATGTTGCCCATGCTGGTCTTGAACTCCTGGGCTCAAACTGTCCTCCTGCCTCGGCCTCTCAAAGTGCTAGGATTATAGGCATGAGCTACCACAGCCAGTCGGTATCATTAAAAAATGTATATACAGTGGTAGGTTTGCAACTGGCCCCTAGAAGCCATTTTCCATCCTCTGCCTCCTTGGGGCCAGCCTGCATCTGAGCCAGGACAGACAAATGTGGGTGCCCTTTGTCTTCAGTGCATTTAAACACCGAGCGTGTCTTGTCCATCATTGTAGAATGCGTTTCTCAGGAAGCTCTTTCTCTTGTCCCCGTGTCCTTTCAGCGTGTTTCCCTGGGTTGCCCTTGGAGACCCCTGTGCGCTTCTCCGTTCTCTCTCCTCATGTGATTTAGCAGAGTCGCAAAGATCACAGAACCCCCATACCCTGGCCCCTGTCACAGAAACACCCCCAGAATGGTTTCTGCTGCATGCGGTTTGTGAAAGGCTGCCCAGACCTCTTCCACAGGGAAGGAGAGAGCTCCTGTCTCAGATCAGGGGTGATGTGACCCTCGGAGGGGCCTGGCCTGGGGGATCCATGGCACACAATTCCGCCTTAGATGGCACTCACCACCCTGCAAGGGAGCCTGCAGTCCCTGGGGAAGAGTCCTGGGTGGGCCAAATCCTCTTCATAGCCCAGGCAGGGATGGCCCACCAAAGAGGCTCTTGGGATCTGAGTGGATGAGGGAGTTTTCTGTAGTTCAGGGCTCAGATGCAGTGAGTCCCCAGGAGAGGGGGGGCTTCGGTCATTTTCCCTTGTCGTTGTCACTGTTCCATCTTTTAAATGTACCTGTGGCACCTGAGCGTCTGCCCTCGCCCCCAGTCCTAGGTTCTCAACTGTGGCATTGGGAGGTGATCTGCAGGGTACTGCATAGCCTTCCAAAGACCCCAGAGCTGAGGTGCCCTCCACTGGGCCTGGGGTCCTATGCTGTGGAGAAAGAGAGAGTGATGGCCTGATGGTGAGACCGATATGGGGGGACACGCCTGCTGTGAGCACCATCACACAGGCCCAGAGGGCACGTGCAATCCAGGACTGGCACCGTGGGATTCACCTATCCCTGTCTGCAGAGCAGTGCCAGATCCGCCAGCCCACAGTCCACAGCTGGAGCGGCCTGGAGAGTTGGTGTTGTGCAGCCCGAAGAGGCACAATGGCTGTCCCATGCAGCAGACGGGGACAGAGCTGAGACGAGAGCCACATCTCCTGATCTCCACACACCAGGGCAGGACCCCAGACCTGGCAGCCGGGGCTCAGCCTCATTAGAGAGAAGCCAGGCGGTCTCATGGAGTCGCCATCCGACCCAGGGTTATTTAGCCTTAGAAAAATCCCCGCAGAGACCTCTCCTGATGTGACGCCATCCTTGTCTTCCTCTTCCTTCTCTTCTTCCTCCTCTGCTTCCTCTTCCTTCCTCCCCCTCCTCTTTCTCACCTTCATCCTTCTTTTTCCTTCCCCCACTCCTCCTCTTCCTCTTCTTTCTCCTCCTCTTCCTCGGCTTCCTCTTTCTCCTCTTCCCTTCCTCCGGTCCCCATTCCCAGGGCTCTCATCCCTCCCCAGGATGGCTCCCACTGGCTCCACCCACTCAGGCAGAGGTGAAGCGCCAAGTCAATCTGCATGTCCTTCCCTGGCTTCCTTCTAGGCCCCAGCCCCACCATGCTGGCCTGTCCCTTATCCTGGCGCACTTCTGGTCTCCAGCCGGCATACCTTCCCAGGAGCTGGCAAAGAGATGGCACTTTGACAGTGAACATCTCTCCAGGTCTAAATCTCCCTTTTGAGTCTTGCTCAGGAGGACATGTGTCACCCCCTCTTCCCAGGGATGTGTTTTTCCCCTGGCTTATCGCAGTGGCTCACATCATCCACGTTGGCCTCTTTTTAAAGCCAACCTGAGATGATTCAAGTGCACTCAAGTCAGCGCTTATTTTTTCTAGTCCTCCACCAGTCTGTTTTGAGCCCTGTCTCTCACTTTCCTTTTGCAAGCCGCTTCCTTAAGTGCTAAGTTTTGCATCTGTTTGTTCCCTCAGAAGAGGTGCGACCTGCCCCAGCCCCAGTCTTGAGCTCCAGCTCCAGACCACATGGGCGGATAGCCCCCACATGGGGCCATCGGGGCCTCCTCAGTGCCCCAGGAGAGCATCCTCTTCTACCTGATTGTGGTACTTATGTCTCCGTTCACCATCCACCTCGTCATCAGTAAACCCGTGTCCTCAGATAGGCCCTTCTGCCCCCAGGCTTGCTATTTGCATATCCACTCCTTTCCCTCTGAAGGAAGAACAGTCATCCTAACTTAACTCCCAGCCCTTCCCACTGCTGCAGAGAGGAAGGTGCCTTGGAAGCTCCACTGGAAGCCTGAGACACTCCGTCTTGTTTTCGGCTTGGTCTTGCGGTCTCCCCGGGAAGCGTTCTCCCTTTCTTACCACGTAACACTGCTTCAGAGCCCCAGGTGTGTCTTCTTTCCTCGTCCTGATCAGGGTGGTGTGGCAGCCTCACCTCCCTTCAGGCTCGATGCCTGGGATGTCTTTGGTGACTGTAAATTTGTAGAACGTACTATTTGAAAGTACACAAATCGTGAGTGTGCTCATGTAAATTTTCACTAACTGTGACACCAGGGAATGAGCCCTCTGATCAAGAACTAGAACATTTCCAGCACCAGAGAGGTCCCTTTCACGTCTCCTGCAAGTGACAGCCCCTCCCCGCCTCCCTCAAGTACACATGTACTGACTCCAACACAAGAGGTTCATCTTACCTGGTTTTGAGCTTCGTATAAATGGAACAGTACAGCTGGTGCTCTTTTCACAAAGCCTGGCTTCTTTGGATCCACATTGGGTTTGTGAGATTCGTCTGTGTTGGATGTCACAGTAGTTCACATTTCCATGGAATATTCTGTATGACGATACCGTGATTTATTTATCTCTTGTAGTATTGATGGGCATGGGGGTTATTTTCAGTTTGACACTATTATGGATAATGCTTTCTTGTGTGCCTTTTGGTAAACATATAGACACATTTCTATTAGGTATATACCTAGGAATTGCTGGATTGGCAAGCAGACATACCATGGGCTCAGGGAGATACTGTCCAAAGTGCTTGTGCCAGCTTCCACTCCCGTCAGCATTGTGGAAGAGTTCCAGTTGCTCCACGTCCTCACCAACACTTGATATCATCAGTCTTTGATTTTAGCTATTCTGGTTAGGGGTACAGTAGTATCATCTTGTGATTTTAATATGCATTTCCCTAAAGACTAATGAAGTTGAACAACTTTTCATAGCTTAGTGGCCTTTTGGATATCCTCTTTTGTGATGAGTTTGTTCAAGTCTCATTTTCCAGTTGAGTTTTTGGTGTTTTTCTAATTGATTTACAGAAGTCCTTTGTATGTTCTCAGTCTGAGTCTTTCTCAGCTGTGTATACTGTCATTATCTTTTCCTACTGTGTGGCATGCCTTATCACTCCCTTAATGATGTCCTTTGATGAACAGACGTTCTTTATTTTTAATGTAGTCCAGGTAATCAATTTTTCTTTACAGTTAGCATTTTTTTGGTTTTGTTTTGTGATGCTTTTTCGGGGAATTAGGAGCTCATGGAAACATACCCATGAAGCTGCCTGTTTCTGAGTGATGTTTGTTCAGCATTCCCAGTAAGTGGATGCTGAGCATGATTCACCTGGAATCCAGAGGTGTTTTTTCTTAATTCTTGATAGGGTCTTGGAAACCATCTAGTCCAGCCTGTTTGTGCTTTGTAAAAGCAAAGGTTCCTAGCAATCCCGCCAGTCCTCCTGACCTGCCAGAATCCAAGGGGCTTCTGCAGCAGCAAGGCCAGCAGTGGTCTGCAGCCTGGAGCTGGCAACCACTAATCTTACTATATTGGGCAGCACTCTTTGGGTGGCATGTGGTGGGAACCCAGGTCAAAGGCACCAAAATGAGCAAAGGGATTTGACTGGCCTCTGTATCCAGACCAAGAGCAAGATCAGCGAGATCTCTCCAACCTTTGTTTGAGGTCAGCCATGCTGTTTTGGTCTCTTCCAAGTGTCGGAGACACGGCCCCCACATCACCTGGGCATTGCATCCCAGCCAGTCGCAATCCAGAGGGAAACTGTGGGGCTGAAGGGTGCTGTGAGTGGCAGCCCTAACAGAGCCCCACATGGAGTGGGGGGGCAACAGCACACCTAAGGAAAGGGGTCGCTCTTCCCATGAGATACTAAGCCAGGAGAACCACAGGCTGGCCATGTGGCTGCCTTCCCAAGCACAGTTTTCTTTGTTTTGTTTTTTTGTTGTGTGGGGTTTTTTTGAGAAGGAGTCTCACTCTGTCACCCAGGCTGGAGTGCAGTGGTGCAATCTCGGCTTACTGCAAGCTCTGCCTCTCGGGTTCACGCCAGTCTCCTGCCTCAG
>NW_012101698.1:5163960-5164903 GCF_000951045.1 Mandrillus leucophaeus
GCTTGACCAGGGTTCTTGCTGCTCTGTCATTCCGGAAGGTTCAGTGCTGCTAGGACAGGCAGTTTAAACAGATCATCTGGACTAAGTTTAAAACCCTCTCGACACCCGAGACATCCCTGCCCTGGACTTGTTTGGTTCTTCAGGGTACGCTGGCTTCAGTCAGTTAATTCCAGCTGCCTGTGAACTCGGCCAACTTTCCTTGTCCACTCATTTTTCCTGAGAAGAGTCAGCTTTTTCCCTCCTCTCCCATGAGCTGAGCCCCTCCTTCCAGCCCCTTTCCTGAAGAAGACCCCCACCTACCTCTGTCGGAAGCCCCCTGCCCCCACAGTTGACAGGTTCCTGGAGTCACCTCCCTTCCTGCCCTTGAAGCCTGAGTGGCTGTCCTGGTCCAGTTCCTTCTGCTTCTCCTGGGCCCCCCAGTAGCATGGTAATTGGTTTCTCAGATCTTCAGCTGCGAGCGCCGTCTGTGAGTATTTCCCAGTCCCTGACCCTGGCGGGAAGACCCATCTATGATCTTACCCCTGTGGGGAGCCTCGGGGGAGAGATGAGGGAGAGAAGACTGATCCTTCCAGTCTCTTCTCTCATTCCTGCCAGTGATGCCTGAAATAGACAGCAAAAATGCCGCCTCTCTGCCCCAGCCCCCTCCCCGACCCCCGCAGCCCAAGGTCACAGGCCCCCAGGATGGGCCCGGGGCCTGGTGAGCAAGCAGGCCACAGGAGAGGGGCGCTGGAGCAGCTGCCGAGTGCCCTGTTTCGAGCAGCTGCAGAGATTTGTATCTGCAGTTACTGCTGGAGGGTCACAGCCTCCGTTTCATTTTTGTGGTGTTTGGAGAAGAGTTCAAGCCTCTCTCCACGTATACGCAGGCCCAGGTTTGGTTTTCCCCCAGCCAGCTAATGGGTTTCTAGGAGAGAAAAGATAGCAATCAAATATGTGCCCACAGGCC
>NW_012101698.1:5166468-5169410 GCF_000951045.1 Mandrillus leucophaeus
TCTCCCCTCTTCTGTCCCCAACCCACCCAGCAACCAGCCCTTGTCCAGTCAGTGCTGTGCAGTCAGGACTGTGGACGGCACATGACAGAAAACCAGTTCTCACCCTTACAGGAAGAAAAACAAAGGCATCAGTACTATTCAGGGTGCTAATCTGTATCCAGAAAATACATTCTATACTTTTTTGAAAAAAGAAAAATAAAGGTAGTGTGCAGGCAGAGGCAAGGATGGGCTCATTTAAAACTAGAAGTTCAAGGCTCAGGCCACCTCCTGTCCTCAGGTCCCCTTCTCCCCCGCCACAGCTGGCTCTTCCTCCTCCATCTGCGCCATTTGTGGACAGGCCACCTGCTCTGTGGCCAGATGGCTCGCTCCGGCCCTCTCGGCACCCCATCCTTCAGTACCTGTCCTGGGCTGATGTCTCATCGGGCCCACCAGTGTGGCCAGAGCGTGCTGGTGCCGATTGCCCTGAACAGGGTCGGGTGCCCACCCTCAGACACAGGAGCAGGTGTCCGTGGGCCGTCATGGTTCTGGAACCAGAATCCAAGGCCATGGACCTCAGGAGGCAGAGCCAGCAATGGTGTGGACCTGGTGGTCTGGGTTTAAATGCTCCCAGAGGAGGAGTATGAGGCAGGCCCTACCGAGGGCCACCATGGGGGTGGCTGAAGGAGTGATTTTTTCACCTCCAAGCAGCCAACTCCTTCCTCCCTGCAGGAAAGTGGGAGGGTGAACTGTATATGTGACCCAGTGACCCTCCGGGTCCACAGTGGGAGCAGGCAGTGAGGAGGTGGCGGCCGGGTGTGGCCTCCAGCTGATCCCTCCTCTGTGGCCTCCTTCCGCCGACAGCACTATGTCTGGAAGCATCCGTGCAGACAGAGCGGATGGATCTTCTACCCTTTGTCGTGTGTGGAGTCGGGGGTGGACACAGGCCCAGCACCTCATCTAGGGCCCGCCTGGGGCCCTGTCTCCATATATGTGACCCAGGCATGGGTAGCCAGAGGGCCAAAACTGATCAGAGTCCCAGAAAGTCTCAGTCAGGGAGAGGCCAGGAGGGACCTTATGGGCCAGTTGGGTTCTTTCATATAGGAAGAAACTGAGGCTCACATTTCTCCTGTAAATATTTACTGCCTGCTGCCTTTGTATGGAGGAGGGCCTGGGCCAGGCCAACATGGGCCCCGCCTCCACAGCCTGGGGAGAAGGTATTTCAGGGAGATGGGAACATCTTATGGGGGAGTGGACAAGCACACTGGGGAGTTCATAAGGAGAGAGCTCCCTTGCTGGGGAACAGGGGTCAAAGATTCACTCACTCCACACAGAGGGGCATTCCATGAATATTCCTGAGTGCCTGGGATGTGCCAGGCCCCATGCCAGCTCTGGCGGGGCTCCCGCCTCCCCCGGGGCTGCAGTCTCATGGGAGGGGCCCACAGGGACAAGTAACGAAGAAACAGGTGACCTGGTCTTGTGATCCATGCTCCAAAGAAAACACTGGGGGAGGTGGGGGAGTCCTCAGGTCGGGCCTGTGAGAAGGGGGGTGCCCCACAGCGTCGGCAGAGCCAGGAAGCTGTGAGCTGGATCCGAGGTTTTCTGAAAGCATAAAAGTGCCCTAGTTTTCCCCTCTCCTCAGGCTCCGCTGAAGCTATGCCAAGAATTGGCTTTTAAAGGCTGCCTGAAATGTGGTTTGGAGCCAAAAATCTATAGAGCCAGCGCATTTGTGACCTTGTTGAAAATGCTTACTGAGGAAAAACAAGGGGGTGGGATTTGGGATTTTCGTTTTCCTTTGTAAAATTTACAAATACATATATCTGTCTGGTCCATCCCCATCCCATCTGTATCCCACCTGCAGGCCCTGACCTCAGCCCGACAGCCCTGACTACACCGTATCCGCGTCTTCCATTAGCCCGCACCTCCCCCATACCCCATCCCTCGCCATCTCCCGTGCATCAGTAATGAAAAATACCAAGTGGGTAAAAATAAGGAGCCCGGTTATAGCCCTGGAAATTAGGCCACAGCTGTCAGGCCGGGCAAGAGAGCTCGCCTCTGTGAGAATGGAACCGCCCGGAGCAAGAGCTCGGCCCCCTCCCCGTAAGGGTAGATCAGAGTTTCCACCCAGGGGGCGGGAGGGCGCTGCTGCTGTGCCGGGCAGGCCAGGGAGCCCGGAAGCGCCGTGTGTCACTGAGCAGCCCTGTCCTGGGTGTCCGTCCGTGCCTGGCACAGTGCCCACCAGTGGGGACACCGCAGTGGGCAGAGCTAGTCCCTGCCCGCCAGGGTTAGTCACGATCGCAAGCATAGCATCGCAGCGTGGTGATGCTCAGTGGAAGAGATGTGGGGGAGGGGGTGCCCAGCCTGTTGGGGGGTCTGGGAAAGCTTCTGAAACGTGACGCCTAAGCTGAGCCAGGAAAGATGAGTAGGAACTGGTTGGGGAAGGAGGTGGGGAAGTGTTTCTGACACAGCAAGCAGTCTGCTCAGAAGCCCAGAGGCCAGTCCCCGCACCCTCTAGGCAACCTGGAGTGTGGCTTGGAGGCCCCGGTGGCCTCACGAGCAGCCCTGAGGTACCCTGTGAGCCAGTGGAGGGCTGAAACAGGTTCAGAAAACCCCCTCCCCCTGTGTGAGGGTGCCCAAGTCCCTGAGAGGAGCCTTTGGATGGGCAGCGGGTATGTGCCAGGCTGTGCCTGAGGTGGCTGGCTCACAGAGCTTCCAGCGGGACGGAGGGAAGTGGGGCCCAGGGCTCACCAGTGGGGGCAGGTGGTGAGACCCTTGCTTGTTCACCATGACAGCTGTGGCCCTGCACACTCTCCTCTGCCATTAGTCTCATGAAACAGCACAGGCTAGTTAGGAAGCTGGCTCAGGAAGCTGGCTTGACCAGGGTTCTTGCTGCTCTGTCATTCCGGAAGGTTCAGTGCTGCTAGGACAGGCAGTTTAAACAGATCATCTGGACTAAGTTTAAAACC
>NW_012101698.1:5171860-5172435 GCF_000951045.1 Mandrillus leucophaeus
TTTCTTAAAAGAGAAATGCAGACGGGGATCATCACTATCTTTTCCTAATCCCTATGAGAACTGAGTGACGAAGCCTATGGAAAGTGCTTAGGAGACAGCCTGGCACCTAGTAACTGTGCACTCGGTACCAGCGGCAACTAGTAGATAACTGTGAGGAGCAGAGGAGGCCCCAAGGTGGGCAGTGGCTGGTCACAGAGCCAGGCCTGGCCCGACTGCTCCCTCGGGCTCAGCTCCTGGAACGCAGGTGTTCTGGGGTTGACTCACTTCCTCCTGTTTTAGAGAAGGATAAGAGAGAAAGTTATAGAGTCATTCAGATGAATACTCAAGGCCGGGCGCGGTGGCTCATGCCAGTAATCCCAACAATTTGGGAAGCCAAGGCAGACAGATCACTTGAGCCCAGGAGTTCAAGGCCAGCCTGAGCAACATGGTGAAACCCTTGCTACCCTACAAAAAAAAAAAAAGAAAGAAATTTAATTAACTGAGCATGGTGGCATGCGCCTGTGGTCTCAGCTACTCAGGAGGCTGAGGTGAGAGGGAGGCTTAAGCAGAGGTTGCGGTGAGCTGAGACCGTGCCA
>NW_012101698.1:5180225-5191336 GCF_000951045.1 Mandrillus leucophaeus
ATCACTTGAGCCCAGGAGTTCAAGACCAACCTGGGCAACATGGCAAGACCCCATCTCTACAAAAAAAAAAAAAAAAAAAAAACCCAAGTTGCTCCTGGGCAGAAGAGTGGGGAGCCCAGGAAGCAAGTCCTCTGGGTTGATAGAGGGGCTCAGAGGAGCAGACATCTGACTCATAGTGGTGTGGCCTCTGGGGAGGGTGCCCCCCTAAGATTTCTCCCTAAGATCTGTGTCTTCTCAAGCCTGCCCTCTTCCACTCCATTCCCCGGGCCATTCTTGACTGGGCTCTTCCCTACCCCCAGGGGAAGGAAGTCTGGAAAGGCAGCCCGAAACCCTGTGTACTTTAATTGGAAGAAGGTGGGAGCCTGAGGCAAAAGTGATTCAAACAGCACGCAGAAGGGTAGTCTTCAGGGCAGAGCTGTGGTCAGTGTTTCCATCCTCAGAGCCCGCTCTGTGCTGGTGGCTGCACCGCGCCCGTCATAGCCAGGCCGTTCACGCACGGTAGCTTTTTTGCTGTAAGTGGAGACGGGGGCTTCGTCTCCATTGATAAGACTTTCCTCATCTGCTGGCGATTCTATTTTAGGATAAAGCCTCCCCCTTGTAGTAGGCACTCCTGCCTCGAAGTGGAGCCAGGCCTTTTTTTTCCGTGCTCGTATTATGCTAATCACTCCTTGCAAGCAGGCAGACTTTGTAGGAGGTTTGCCTGGTTTTAGATGAAACATACGCCTTTGAAGCAAAGAGCCGCCGTAGCTAAAAATACCGTTTCCCGGCTGTTGATCCTCTCATTTGTAAAATGCATGTTTCCATTGTTAAACCTGCAGCAGCCCCTCTAGAGAGGAAAGCTCCATTATCCTGGCCAGGCCGGGGAGGTAGCTCCTTTCCCAGCTCCATTATCCTACCCATGACCTGGGGAGGTAGCTCCTTTCCCAGCCCTGCCCGTGGGCTCCGCCGCCGAGCCTCTCCGAGAAGGAGTCCAAGAGAAGCACACGGAGGATTCTCAATACTTTATTTTCTGTTTAGAAATATTAAACCACATAAAATAAAAGCTGAATAATGCAGAATGGTACAGCGGTGAACGGGAAAGAGCCCTGACCACCTGCCGCCTCCTCCCTCAGAAGAGGCCTCTGGGGTCAGCTCCTGTGTTTCCTTCTGCTGCCCTTTCTGTGCGTTTATCAGCGTGAGGCTCGCTCTGGTGCTGGTTTGGCAGCGGCGGGCTCTGGACTTGGAGGGCTCTGCAGTTTGCCCAGGTCCATCCCCTTCACTGTCTTTGAGCAGAGCACATCTCCCTCCGGATCCTGAGCCTGGCTAGACACTGTCTCTACGCTCCCAGCCTGAGTCCCATGGCTCAGGGTCATCGTCCCTCCCCGCGGAGGCTGCCACATCCCGGTGTGAAATCTGTCCACCCGCCTTTTTCTGGCCGTGGTTACCTGGTGTCTTTGCTCACAGGGGCAGTGGCGTGATCCTGGCGGGGAGTGGAGGGACCTGGCCTCTTGCCCACCAGCACAAGTTCTGCTATAGGGGTCCTGGCCTGTAACTCAGAGCTGGGACTAGGACACGTCCCCTGGGATCACTTCCAAGGACGCCTCATGTCTAGGGCCCTCTTATTTCTCACGCGTTTAATCCAGGGAAGATTTCCTGGGCTGGCAGGGAACATGTGGATGAAAAGCCTATTTCATGCGTCTTAAAAATCTTTGAAAATGGCTGATCACAAAAGGAATTTTTTCAGCCTCCCAGGAGGGGGTGGGGGAGGGTACAAATAGGAGAACCCCTCCCCTTCCATTTGGCGAGAATAACTGAAGGAGCCCCCCTCGCCATGCTTTGGCCCACCACTGCGGCTCTGGCGCCTCCATCCTCCCAGCCCTTTGAGACTCTGATCTTTTTACCAGCCTCTCAGAGGCCGCAGTGAGGCTGCTCTGATATTTGCTCTTTGTTACCGGTGGTGGGTATTCATGTTTAACTTCTCGTCCTGTTTTCTGACACTTATCTCAGTGCTCTTTAAGTGGGCACTTATAAAGCCTACAGAAAGCCATCTCAGTTCATAAAATTTCACAAAACCCCTGGACTAAAGATGTGAAGACAAGAAAGGCACTCATGGCTCTAGCTCCTAATCGCAGCCAGAAAGGCAGGAATGGCCCGTGCCCAGGGCAGCAGCTGTGAGCTGTTCTTCCTTTCGGGGTGCTGGGGCTGTGCAGGTGGGCCCGGCCACATGGCTGCCAGGAGGCCACACGGCTGCCAAGAGTCCAAGCACGGGTCTTGCCCAAGAGCTGACCTCTTCGTCTTTGTGTTTGAACAGAGGAGGCCAGGGCTGTGCACAGCAGGCTCAGGACCGTGCAGGTAGAAACCAGCAGGGAAACAGTGAAATGCCAAGCAGAAACTTAAACCAGGACCCAGACTCTGCACAGGCAGGGGTGAGGCCTCAAGAAGGCAAGTGTCAAGGCCTTCCGCCCAGAGCTCCAAGGCCGAGCCAGGCTCTGCTGCCACCCATCCTCTGAGACTCCTGCCAGAATCTCCCCCTTCCCTCAGCAGGGCATCACCATGCCTGAAGCGACCGGCCCTGGTGAGGCAATTGCAGGTAGCAGGTCTCTGGCCACCCCGGAAGCTTGTTGAGAGTACAGATCGTGGACCTCCTGGTGGTGAGGCCTGCGGGTAGTCCAGGCATACAGCCAGACTCTGGGGTACCTCAGTTAGGGTATTCCTGGCTTGTTCTGGAGGGTAAATGCGCAACCTTCTGGGTGGATGAAGACACTGATGGGACAGGGGTTGGTGGCTCCCCACTGAGGGGTGTGGAACTGAAGCCATGCGCATGGCAACCAAGGCAGAGCACTCGAGGTGCCCTCAGAAACCAGAATGACAGCCCCTGGCCGGAACTCCTTCAGAGCGCAGAAGGTCGTTTGAAGGAAAGTTGCCACGGGAACATGAGATACTAGAGAATCACTGTAATCACCCAGGGCCCATGACCAGGAGGACAGCCCATCTGGTTAAATAATTTGGGGGAGGGAAATGTTGACATGGGGCTATGGCCACGTGAACACTGGGGCTGCTGGACCCAAGTTGGCCACGTGGCTTTAAGGCCAGAGGGGCCGAGTGTGGTCCCTGCCGAGGCCTCCGTGTCTTAGTCCAGCACTGACGAGGCAGAAGGGGAGGCTCACCGTCTGTAAACTGTGGGAATACGCAGCAGCAGAAGTGCTCCCTGGCCTGGAACAAAGGGACTAGTTTGGGACTCATTGCCTGAAATAAAGGAAAATGAACAGCTTGGTGATCAGAACACGGGCAAGGGGCGTCCCCAGACATTGTTGGGGCCGGAGTAGCTCTGGCCACCTCACTTGGGTCCCAGCACTGCTGTCACTCACCCGCCTCATTCCTCACAAGGCCCTCGTGGTTTGTAGGGGAAAATGGCAGAGACACAGGGATGCTGTCCCAAGACAGACTCAATCTCAGAGGACCCTGCGTGAGGTCACATGCCACAGGGTGAAGGGGTGTCTCTGCCCTGGGCATACAAGCTGCAGGGAATGGGTGGGAAAGGGAGCCAGCCGGGGAAGGGAGGTCTATGTCCCTTGCAGATGCCACAGAGCGTGGGAGCATGTTCATGGGAACATGAGCACCAGGTCAAAGACCCAAGTTCTGGCCCGTCTGTGGCCCTGGCTGTGTAGCCTGGGACCAGTCCTTGGCTTCAGTTCCTTCCTGTCCCATGCGGGTGACAGGGGCATGCAGGGGCAGGCAGGGCCAGGAAGCAGTGTGCCAGGCAGTGGCGGCCTCCTTATGGGCAGGGCTGGCCTCCACGGGGGCAGCTGAGCACATCCTCAGGAGGAAATCCTGCTTAGAGGGGTCAAGCCCAGAGGGCTTCAAAGGGAGAGAAAGGTTACATCTGCAGTTCTCCAGCAGAGCCCAGGAGGCCCCAGGGCAGGTAGGGTTCGGGGATGCCATTTCCCTGGCAGTATCAGCCAGGGAATCTATCAGCCAGTTCAGAGCACCAGCCTTGGCTACGTCTCCCTGGGCACCAGGAATCTTTATATTAAAATCACCCCAGCCTGGACCTGAGGCAGCAGCTGGCCGGGCTCCCACACTCAGGATCTGCTGCTCCCAACTCGTTTCCGGGGACCTGCTGTCGGAGTCAGCCCCATGGACTTTCTCCCCCGGGTCTGAGTTTGGGTCCAGGCTGCAGAACTATGGCTGCAGTTTCGAGGCCCTGCTTCCCTCTCGTACCCTTGGAGACAAACCATTGCCCTAGTAGGGTAGAACTAAGTGCAGATCACAGGCCAACAGCATCCCAGCCAGGTGTGGTCAGTGCCATCTGCCCACAGAGGTGGTTCCAGGGGGAGAGTGGAGTAGAAGGAGCTGGCTACAGATATGCCGCCCCAGAGCCACAGGAAGTTTCTGAAGAAACTTGCTCCAGTCCACACCAGAAGGCCCCGGTGATCTCTGCAGCTCAGGAGGTCCAAACTGTCTTCCCGGAAAAGTGTATCTAAGGCTCTGTGCCGTCTGGGCCCTGGAGCTTGTTAGGGGACAAGGGGGTGGGTGGGCAGCAGTGAGTACTTGGTGCTGGGGTCAGGCTGACCGAGGGGGACTTCGGCAAGGCCTCTCACGTGTGCCGCGCTTGGCATTCTCTGCTAGAAAGGGCTCTGGGCTGAAATCACAAGTGGCCCATGCTGATAAGTTGAATGTACACGATGTTCCTAATGTACTGTCATTTGTGGCCAGGATTAGGAAGGAAATAGTGATTCCGGCTTGGAAGAATTCCCTGTGGCAGGAGAGGGCAGGAACCCAGCAGGGACCCAAGGGCTTGGGCACTTCTCAGCGCTTCTTGGAGTTGATTGTCATGGAGACAACAGGATTTACTTTAGTGACCAGTCCCTTTATTTTCACTTGCACTGAGGATTCAGCATGCAAGAAGGTCCCTGCGGCTGTGCCAAGGCTTCATGGCCTGAAGACGACATTCTCCAGGCAGGGGCCAGACCAGCCGCACTCCTGCCCCTACTCCCCGCACCCAGCTGTCTCCTCACCCCGGCCTTGCCCTCCTCACACCGCCTTTTTCTCCAACGCCAAGACACTATCTCAGCAGAGTCCCCATCGGTCCTCCGTGCAATCTCAGCTTCAGAGCCTCCAGCACAGGGTTACACGCCTGTCCCCAGCCCCCGCCATCTGACCTGCATCCGGCCGTATTCTGGGGTGTGTCTGTGGGATAGAAGGAGCAGCCTCTTTTCTGAGACACAAACGCAGACCTCATTGTGACTCATATGCCTGCTGAGTCCCCTCACAGGGACTCCTTGCAGATTGTGAAATGCTTCCGCCAGAGCCAGACACCCCCCAAGAACCCTGATAACACAGTTCAAAACCCACCTGACTCTGAAGCCCCTTGGCCTGCAGTTCCGTGTGCATGCCCAGCCCCACAGCCAAAGTAACCCAGGCCACCTTGTCCCTTCCTGGAGGTTAATTTTCTGTCCTACAAGCATTCATCTCCCCGATTGCCTGTAGGGGCCCAGCCCTAGGCCTTGCGGTCTAAAGCCGAAAAGGAACCAGGGCTCAGGGAGGGCCGAGGGGCCAAGTACCACTTTAGGAAGGAAATCGATGGGAACTAGCAGCGGCTGAGGCAGGAGACAGCGGAGGGCTGTCCTGGGAAAGAGCAGGGGGCTTGAGTACCTGTGAATGGACAGGGGACAGGCTGGTCAGACTGAAAAGACACATGGAAAATAAGGCCAAGGCAGGTGCGGTGGCTCACGCCTGTCATTCCAGCACTTTGGGAGGCCGAAGCGGTGGATCACCTGAGGTCAGGAGTTCAAGACCAGCCTGGCCAACATGGTGAAACCCCGTTTCTACTAAAAATAAAAAAATTAGCCAGGCCTGGTGACAGGCACCTATAATCCCAGCTACTCAGAAGGCTGAGGCAGGAGAATCACTAGAACCCGGGAAGCAGAGGTTGCAGTGAGCCAAGATTGTGCCACTGCACTGGACGACAGAGCAAGACTCCATCTAAAAAAAGAAAAAGGGCCAAGCCAGTCCGATGGGCCAAGGTAGATGATGACTGCCGTCCTGAGGAGAAGGCAGAGCCCCTCCCATGGCAGCAAGGGCCATCTGACTCCACCATAGGCAGCGCGGAAAGCAGGAGTCAACTCAATCCCTAGAGCAAGCCCCAAACCTAGGGTGAGGGACCTGCTAATCCTGGGGGCTGAGGCCCCAGCTGCCTTTGTGAGACTGTTTGGTTTTCTGTGGCAGCACCCACCCAGATGAGACCTTCTCCGGAGGTCTCTAGATGAGCCCAGCACGGGTGTCTGGGACCTCCCAGAGCCCAGTGGCGGCTCCTCTTGCACAGAGGGACATATGGCTAAGAAGACTGAAGGCCTCTTCCTGTGCCCCTCCTCCCTCCATCCCCTTTCCAGCAGCTCCCAGCAAAACCCAGAAAAACAAGTCCTGCATCCTCCTCCTCCTCCCACCCCCACTCCCTGCAAGAAACTTTTAAGTGTACCAGACACATCGACTGCATTAAACACGATGAATTTTTAAGGCATGAGTTGGCAGGGTTACCATGGCTGCCTTTGCCCTGAGGGGCACACTGCCGAGGATTGATTGAAATAAATAAAACAGATTTACAGTTTTCATACTTGGAAGGAGAGAGTTGGAAGGGAAGAGAGCAGAGGGGGAGGGGCAGGATGCAGGGAGATTCTGGAGCGTTCTGGACTCGAGATGGGAGGCCACTCCCTCCTCTCCCTATTCTAAGGTTATACTGACCCAAAAGCTGCTTTCTCTTTAAATTCCTAAAGGATCCCAGCTGTGGGGCGGGAACAAGGCAGGGAGGAGGCCCGTTTCCGGTAGGAGTGGCCCGGCCTTCGCTGTAGTTTCTAGCCTTGATATTAGGTTGCACCTCAGATTTATTGGCCGTGAGACTCCACGTGTCTCCTAGGAAAGCACTGGGGTCCGTTGGCCTTGGACCACTGAAGGGGACGGATGTGGGCATCATCCAGCATCCAATATAGAAAAGAAACAGGGGCTGTCCAGGTGCAGTGGCTCACGCCTGTAATCCCAGCACTTTGGGAGGCTGAGGCAGGTGGATCACTTGAGGTCAGGAGTTCACGACCAGCCTGGCCAACATGTCTCTACTAAAAATACAAAAATTTGCCTGGTATCGTGGCACATGCCTGTAATCCCAGCCACCAAGGCAAGAGAATCGCTTGAACCTGGGAGGCGGAGGTTACAGTGAGCTGAGGTCGCGCCACTGCACTCCAGCCTGGGCGACAAAGCGAGACTCCGTCTCAGAAAAGAAAAGAAACAAGGGCTCTCCTGTCTGTGCATGGTCAGCCACAGGCAGCTGGGGATGGAAATGAAGGAAGGAGGCCTGGCCGCAGGGAGAAGAGAGGGGCCTCTGAGCCAGAATGCCCTGCCCTCGGCAGGCACCTGAAACCTGTTGCCCTCAGCCCTAAGGCCGCTTGCAGAGAGACCAGTGGAGTCTACCCAGCCCACACTCTCAGAATCAGCATCCATCCCAGCCTCTGAGGGACCTTGAGGCAGGACTACCTGCCCAGTCACCCGTGTGAGAACCCCATCACCATCCAGAGCTGCCAACAGCTTGCCAGGGAGCACAGCGATCACTGACCCCATGCCCCATGGCACCCCCCGACCAAAGAGCTGGGCTTGCAGGCACGGTCCCCACTGGGCCAGTGGGGCTAGAGAATTGAACCCACTGGGGTGGGAGATGGGCGCCACCGGGGGGTCCTGGTGTAGACTAGAGAAGCAGAGGCATGAAGAACCCGGTGGGGTAGTTGTGGGGGGTGGATGGGCAGTAGAAGGAGACCTCCCTGTATCTGTATCCAGTGAGGCCACTTGTGTGACCTAGTCTAACAGGAGGCACGGAGCAAAATCACCCACACTCTTGCCTCATGGGGCCACCAACAAGGCTCCATTGGGAAGGACGTCCCATGGATGGCACGCGAGAGTGGACAAGGTGGAGCATAGGAGAGAACTGAGGAGTGGGGGTACACCCACCCGCCTGGAACTTGCCAGCTGAGGCTGCTTCTGAGTCCTCCGTTCATCATGGGGAGGGCAGCGTTGCAGGGCCAGCGAGGGCTGGAGTAGAGACAGCAGCTGAGGGCATGCCAGGCGGGAGCAGGTACCCCCAGCCTCCACTCTCATCTCTCAGCCTTGCCATCTCTTTCTAGGGTTTGAGTCCAGGGTCTCTGCCCGCCGGGCCAGCTGTTTCCCATGCTGTTGGTGGCTTATTGTTTGGGACAGTGAAGAATGTCAGAGGCCCCTGGGAGGGGATGGTTGCTTCAGTCTCCATTTCCGCATGAACTTCTCTTGAGTTCATCTGATGCCCTGTCCACATCCCTACCCTTGAGCCCCAGGTTGGCCCACGTGGGCAGAGGGGCAGGCTGCGTCCACCAAGGGCCCTGGAGGCCAGTGCTGGCAGGCTAGCTGGCAGAAGGGCATTCCTGGGCCCTCGGCCTCTCCTTCTCCCAGACTGAACACTCACCCTAAACACCCCCACCACGGGTCAGAAGCATCATCTGCTGCTGCCTTGGTCACCCTCTTAAAGAAGCCAGGCCCGAAGAAGGAGGGGTGGGGAGGGCAGAGCCTGCGCCCAGTGAGTGCATGGGTTCCCATCCCCAGCAGATGGCTCAGCATCCTAACAGTCACTGGGCAGGTGGGGGTGGAGGGGCGGCAGCAGCGTGCCCCTACTTGGTGACCAGAGCCAGAGGAGGGTCCCCAAAGGGAGCCAGCACAAATATCCTGAGCAAACAGCCGAGGGACCTGGGAAGGATCAGCCGACAGCGAGGATGGGGAGGTGTTTCTGGCCTTGGTCACTTTGGTGGTCCTGTTTTCAGAGGGTGCAAGGACATGAGGTCATGGAAGTTTCATGTCTTCCCTGAAGCCACATGGCAGAGTCCAGCTTCCCCAGGGCGGAGCACGGCAGGGAGCCAGAATGTCACCTCCCCACAAGGAGACCCAAGCTCTGTCCTCTGCCCTCCTGGGCCTCACCTGCAGCATGGGGCCCTGCTCCGACAGATGCCTGACGAAGGAGCCATTCCCCAGCCCCTCCCGAGCAGGCTTCGGCTGTCCCTAGCCTCTAATGTGCCAGGCTCTGCCCTCCCCAGGCTCCCACGATGAGTCTATCCTAAAAGGACCTGCTCCCTCTCTCCCACTGCGAGCTGGCCCTCCTCGCGCCCAGCTCTGGGCCCACAGGAACTAACCAGGTGGGGAGAGGCCACTGGCCACAGCCAGCTGGACCCTCGGACAGCAGTGTTTCCACAGCAACTCTTTTGCTGCTCTGCACACAGCCGCGGGCAGGAGGGGTGTTGAGGGGTAAAGCCCCCAGGAAGTCTTGTCCTCCAAACCAAGGCCTGACTTTGCCCAAATCAGTGACCTGTCTTATCCCTGGAGGACATACAGCGGGTGGCCCCTGCCCCCAACCCAGGACAGGACAAAGAAGACAGCGCCAGGCTTTAGGCTCCCGTCTGCCCCATCTATGCCTTTCTCCCACCGCCCCTTCTGCTACCATGAGGCAGGGCTCCTGCCAGCCTGGACCCCGTGACCTTAGGGCGTGACTGGCCAGTCTAGAGCCACCCAGACACATGCGGCACCTGTGAAGCCAGTTGACACCTTACTCCTCCTGCCCACCCTGGCCCAGGTTTCACCTGAAGCAGGGACTATGCGTGGATGCCAGGTGGGGGTTTGAGAGAGCATCTCCCATGGAGGCCTGTGGCTGTCCAGGGCTGGCGCCTGATGTGTGCTGATGCTTGCCAGTGTTAGTGATGGGAGGGATAGTGACACAAAGGCTCACACCAGCCTGGCAGGTGTGGTGCAGTCACCTCCAGGCAGACGCTGCTCCAGAGCAGTGGAGAAGGCTGCAAGGGGATACAGAGCCATATCTCTCCTTCCCTGGTCCCAGCATGAGCCTTAGCCTTGGCTTTGGAGGCTGCCCCAGAGGGAATATTCATGGGCAAGGCTGTGTGGTCTCAGTTCTTAAGGAAAAGTGACCGCCCCCTCTACTGGGCTCTGGAAAGTTCAGAGCAGGCCGAGGGCAGGTTGCTCCTCTGAGAGCTCCTGGTATGTGGCAGAGAAACCAAAGAGAAGCTGGTCCCACCCCCAGCACAAAACCAGACCTGGAAGGGGTAGCAGCTGTCCAGGCAGCAGCTGGCAGCCCAAGACAGGGAGGCAGAGCCCAGTCCACAGGGCCTCTGGGCTGTGTGTGAAGGGCACAACCAGTGACACAGCCCCTGCTGGGCCGAAAGCTCCATTGTCACTGAGAGAAGAGCCTTCCCTAAATGGTGTGTGTCCTTGCCTTCTGGCCACATCCCCCCTGCCTGTGCCTGAGTCACTGGGATACACCAGAGGCCCCCTTACTGACTCAACACCCTCCCCTGTGGACCCCTGCCCTCCTCCAGCCCCACGGTGGGCCTCCAGGGTGGTACAAGAGGTCCCCTATGCCCTCCTAGACCCTGTTCAGGTTCCCTCCCACCCCAGGTCTCTGCCTTGTTCCCAAGCACATTCCAGGCCATTGTCTCATGACGAATAGCATTTTCATGCGGGTGTTGGAAAATATGGGCACATGTTTAATGCTTGCAAGCTGTGCTCCACTGTTGACGCTGTGCTTGGGAGCCAGGCAGGCAACTCAAGCTGGGCTGGGGCTCAGCAAAGAAGTGATGACGCAGCAGCCCTGCGAGGCAGCCATCTGCCAGGCCTCCGCCGGGCAGGGACAGCCCCTGGTGCCCACTCATAGCGGGCATGGGGAAGCAGAGTGGTGAGGAAGAACTCAGGTTCTGGAAGGCGATTCTTCTAGGTCTGACTCCTCTGTTCCTCCTCCTCTGGTCAGCTGTGGGTCCTCTCTGAACCCCCGATTCCTCTTCTTCGCAATGGGGGTGGCAACCCTGCCCAGGTTGTGTGAGGACTCAGCATGACACCGCGAGTGGAGCTAGCTCAGAGCCCAGTGCCAGGTGCGTGGTAACTCCGAGGCCACCTGTCTGTACAGATCCCTGTGTGGACTGGGGACTGTAGTGGAAAATGGGCCCTCTTTCCTCCCTCCCCAGCTTCCTGACTCAAGGACCCACTTCTCACACCCTCCACCCTGAGCCTGGCCTCTAGTAAGGGCCCCGTGAGCTGGCCAACACTTCCGCTATTATTACTGT
>NW_012101698.1:5192805-5207861 GCF_000951045.1 Mandrillus leucophaeus
ATTGTCCAGTTGGTGTGTGGAGGGTGGACTGTGGGGGCAGGAGAAGCAGCAGGAGGCAGATCCTGAGACATGGGGAGATGGACCAGGCAGGTGATACTGACAGCCCCCTAGGCATGGGGGCGGGTGTGGGGCAGGGTGGCCGTGTAGGATGTGCTCCCAGGGTAAGGCCCCCATACCTGCCAGTGGACCCAACAGAGGGACTAGGGGTCAGGATGACTCGTGGTTTGGGCCTGAGCAGCTGGGTGGGCAATGCCACCATTTACTGAGATGAGGAGGGAGTGGCAAGTCCATGGGGACACCAAGGGTTGTAGCCCAGCGAGGTTTGAAATGCCTGCTAGGTGGCCAGGCAGGGCCTTCCAGCAGGCAAGCAGCTGTTCCATCTAGAGCCCAGCGAGGGCTCAGGCTGGAGGGCATGTGTGGGAGTCACCGATGGGGACCACAGACCACCGGGAGGCGCAGCTTCTCCTCACCACTAGCCCCTCATCCATCCCTCCCTCCACACCCTCCTCAGCCTGCCCTCACGTGGGCGCCACCCTGCCCTCCGCTGCCACAGGTCCCGTCTGCCGGCCTGGATCCCTGGAGAGCGCTGCCTGGCAGCGGCTCAGCTGTTGGCCTCTGTCATGGAGACGGCACCAGCTGCCGGCGATGGGCACTTGTGACCATTTGTCAGAACGCCCCCCTTCCTCCTGTGCCTGCCCTTCTGGAACATTTCTGTCCCACAGCCGTGGAGACAGGGCTCATGGAGGGGTTGCGGGACCGGGAGGGGCCGGGGAGCACTGTCTGGGCTCTACAGCGGGGCCACCACCTCCTGGCCTTTGGCTTGAGGCTGCCTGGCTGGGCTTTCCCTCTGCGGCCAGCAGCTCCCCAGAGGAGCTGTGGCCCCTGTGGTACCGTGTCCCACACACTGGCCTTACATGGCTTGTTCCTCGTCTGCATTCCTCGTCCTCAGGCTGCCCTCTGAGAACTTCCCCCTATTTCACAGATAGGTATTGCCCCTAATTAAAGTGGAGAAATTGTGCGAAGACATTGAGATCACACTGCTGGTAGTTGGGGACACCTGGCTGAGGCCTTCACCTCCCACCTAACCCCGGGGGAGCCCCCGGCACAGCAGGGTCCTCGTGGCATGTGTGGGGAGATGAAGCGGCCCTTACTCGTGCGGCCACCACCCCCTCCCTGCGCCGCTTGTTTCTGTTTCTCGTGGTTTCTTGCCCAGGCCTGCAGGCTCCAGCCAGGGTAGGCTGGAACGGCCTGCCTACTGTTTGCGCTTTGTGGTCTGGCCTCTTTGTTACCAAATGCTCTGGGGTTCCTTTGGGGCTGGGGGTGGGGAGGAATCTTCTCCAGTCTGGCCCCAGAGCCGTGGCTGGCGTTCAGGGGCATTTGGGAAGCTGGGCCCAGGTCATGCAGAGCAGAGGCTGAGTCCAGCGACCTGGGAGGAGATGGAGGTGTTTCAGGCCTCCCACCAAGAAATGTGGCTCACCTCACTGAGCACCTGAAACCTCGGGGCCTCCAACGCCATGTGGGACCTGTGGTGGTGCTTCCCTGGAGACGGGACGCGGCGTCAGGCTCCAGAGCTCAGCCCTAGATGGGAGGTGGTGTGGGCAGGGGTGCCATGCTGCCGCCAGCCCAGCAGTCAGGAAGCACAGTGCTGCACACCACCCTCTCACCAGCCACCCCACTCCTGCCCCATCTTGCCTGCATCATGCTGTTTGGGGAAGCTCCCAAATCCCTGGGACTCCAGCTGGGAAGCATTGCCCAGGCGCCCTTCCCCTGCAGGCCAGGCCTCCGAGGGCACGCGGAAAAGCAGCGCGGATTCCTCCAAGCCTGTCCTCACCACCCACTTCTCACTGCTAGTGTCATCTGGCCCAGGGACCCTGGGGAGTCTGCTTTCATCCTCTGGGTTCAGTTTTTTCCTTTTGTATAATGGGGAGGCTCCTCCCACAAAGTCCAATTCTTCGCACTGAATGACTCTTACTAGACAAGAGATGGGAAAGGGGTCATGGCCCAGGGACCAGCGAGCTAGACTCTGGCCCTAAGTGACTCCGCGACCTTGGTCAAGTCACTTCACCAGAGTTCCACTATCCGTACAGTGAAGAAAAAACTCAGGGTCATAATGCTGATCCCACATGGATCTGTGCTCCAGGCCATGGGGTACAGCCCGAACAGCACAAATCCCTGACCTCGGGGGCTTCTGGGAGGAGGAGTGGGGCAGTAAACAGGTGACCAATGTGTGGAGAATTGGCCGGATGAAGATGAACTCTAGCAAGAGAAGAAAGCCCAGCGGGGGACAGCTGTGTCTTGGCCTGGGGTGGCGGGCATTGCCCAAGCGTGTGGGAGTTCAGGAAGGTGACGGGGTCCCAGGGACTATTTTGGAGGCCCAGCTGTTTCTCTTGTGCCCAGGGATTAGTATAGCATGGGACACCCTGGCATGGCTAGGCCCAGGTAAGCAGTGCTGGGAAGTCTGGAGGCAGGTGCAGCGTTCCCCCGACCCTTCCCCGCCCCCCCGCAACCACAGGCCTCAGAGTCATGGCTCCACACCGGCCTCAGGAAAGGGCAGATTTCCCCAAAATGCTGTAAAACCAAGAGGAGGCCTCCCAGGCTGAGACGCAGGTCGTCCTGCGCCCTGACCCCGCTCTGCCTGCTCTCCAGGCAGCTGTGCCTCCTGCTGAACGCGGAGAACATCTTCCACTCGATGGCAGATATCCTGCTGCGGGAGGAGGACCTCAAGTTCGCCTCGACCATGGTCCACGCCCTCAACACCATCCTGCTGACCTCCACGGAGCTCTTCCAGCTAAGGAACCAGCTGAAGGACCTGAAGACCCTGGTAGGCTGCGTCCGTGACTCCATCCTCAGGTGTGCTCCTGCATGCCGGGGGCACACCGTGTGTCAGCCCGCCCCTCGGCTGGCCCCGGGAGGCTGTCAGGGAGAAGATGGGGTTGAAATCGAGACCTCCCCTGGTCCATTGGGAAATAGGGATCCTGGGTGAGTGGCTGCACACAGCACTAACCACAGGTGTGTCATGTCACCTGCACTGAGGTCTCTGCCAGCAGAAGGGTCCATGTGTCCATCCCGACCCCCCAACAGCCCTGCCTTTTCCATTGGTTGACACCCTAGTCCCACTCCAGGCACTGCCCCCTTGAAAACAGAGGCTCTGCTGGCTGTGGGCCTACCCGCTGGTCAGTGCTACCCTCTCAGGGCCAGGCCTCTGGGTTATAACCGTGCTGGCGAATCAGGGGTTAACTGCTCTTCTCGCCCTCCTTGGCCTGGCCCCTCTCTCCCACAGCTGGGCACATCTGGCTCCTAAGGCACCTGTCATAAGCCAGGGTGTCAAGTTTGCTGCCCATCCATCCCAGGCTCTGGATGAGGACGCGCCAACGACTGGTCCGAGAGAGCAGAAAGTACGCTCAGTCTCCTCCCCTATGAACAAGGAGAGATGCGGGTCCCAGGTCTCTCATGTGCTGGCTGAGGGTGGTGGCTGCAGAGGCCGTGCAGGGACAGGCGCTGTCCTGGAGGCAGGGACTCCAGGGGTTTCATTTCCCAGGCCCCCTGCCGGCTCAGACCCTGCTTGCACCCTCCCCAGGAGCCTCGGGGATATCCAGGCCCATGTCCGGGGGCATCTGGGGCCAAGTGGCTCTGCACGATCCAGGCCACAGCCCTGCCTCCCTCCTGTGGTTCCTTCCAGACATTCGCAGAGGCCTTAAGAATTTTCCTCCGGGGCAGGGGCTCCCCCATGTGTGGGCTGGGTTCCTGGGTGGTTTCCAAGTGTTCGAGGTGGCCTGCAGAGGTGGGGAGGAGACGGCATTTAAGTGTGCTTCCTCCCTTCCCTGCCCACCCCCCCGTCGCCCTCCCAGCCCCATGGGGCTCCGGGACCACAGAGTTCTGGAGGGGGGCAGGGAGTAGGGGACAATTACTGTGATTTTGCCGAGGGCAGACATGCCAGCACAAAGGACAGCCACTCCCAGCCAGGCCCTCACAGCCACCACACAGCTCTGGGACTGGGAGGTAATGACAGGGTCTATGGAGGAGCTGTCAGCGTTTCCTTTGTGACGGCTCGTTCCCAGCCGGGATGCCTAACAGCCGGAGTACTAAGCTGGCTCCGGCTGCCCCCGACCAAAGACCCCTGGGTCTTAGACCTGTGGCCCTTCCCTCAGGTCCCCACATGGACCGGGAGGGGGCAAGGAGCGGGGGTCTCCTCACGGCTCACACCTCTTCCCCCACAGGAGAGCCAGAACCTGTTCTGCTGCCTGTACCGCTCCTGGTGCCACAACCCAGTCACCACGGTGTCCCTCTGCTTCCTCACCCAGAACTACCGGCATGCCTATGACCTCATCCAGAAGTTGTATCCTTCCTCTCACTGTGGTTGGGGTTGGGCCACTGAGGGGCAAGAAGGGGTCGGCTGCCCCCTTTTCACCCAACAGGTGGGCCCAAGTGCCATGCTCCTGTCCCCACTCCTCCACTCAGCCTCAGGGCTTGTGACATCAGGGCCACCAGGACCCTGGGAGGGGAGGGATGTATTTGGGAGAGCGAGATTGGCAGCAAAGAGGGGCTCCTGGAGGGGAGCTGGCCCAGGAGAAACCCTGTGGGTTGGGATTGGGACTGAGGAGGCCCAGCCCGGCGGGTGCCAGCAGGTGATGCTGGGCTATCTTGCTGGGGTAAGAGAGAACCGCAGCTCCTGCCCCTGGGAGAAGGTGGCTGCCCTCTGCTCATTGCAGTTCCTCCTGGGCCTGGTGTGGGGGTAGGGGAGAAGGCCCGGAGCTGGAAACATAGGTGGACGGCTGGGTGAGCCTGCAGGCTTCAGCCCAGGCCTGGGCCTTCGGGGGCCACAGAGCTGGAGCCCAAGAGGCTTGAAGATGACACGCTGGGGAGAAGCAGGCTGGGCGGAGGCCTCGGAAGCAGGAGGCACCAATGCTCACCTCAGCACCGCGCTCCTCAAAAGGCATCCAGGGTTAGATGTTTTGTTTTGTTTTTTTGAGACAGAGTCTCGCTTTGTCACCCAAGCTGGAGTGCAGTGGGGTGATCTTGGCCCACTGCAACCTCCGCCTCCCAGGTTTAAGTGATTCTCCTGCCTCAGCCTCCCAAGCTGGGATTACAGGCGTTCACCACCACGCCCAACTAATTTTTGTATTTTTAGTAGAGATAGGGTCTCACCAAGTTGGCCAGGCTGGTCTCAAACTCCTGACCTCAAGCAATCTGCCCACCTCGGCCTCCCAAAGTGCTGGGATTACAGGTGTGAGCTACCATGCCTGGCCAGATTTTTTTTTAAACACCAAGAAGCAAACTAGCCCCATCCGTGGGTGCCTGACGTGTAAGCCAGGATTGGAGTGCTATTTAGAAGGCAACATGACCAGCCAGGAGTTGGGAGTCAGGAAGAAGAGGACAGGAGGTACCTCAGTGGAGGGCTAGGTGTGGCCCTGCCTGACTCCCCACAGTGGGCCTGCTTACCTTCTACAACCTGGATTTGCTCCTCTCAGCCACTTCTGTGACCCAGAGACTGGCGGGCCACTGCCCAGCGCCGCAAGCCTCCTGCAGCCCTGGCGAAGCCCTGCTGGCGGGAGAGGAGAGAACCCTTCCTGCCCATCCCTCCCCCAGTGGGCTGCAGCCCTGTGATAAGAGCCTGTCCCAGCCCAGGAGGGTGCAGAGGAGGCAGCTGCTGGAGCGGAACCTGGAACTCCCGAACAGGGGGGTTCCATTTAGGACAGAAAGGCGAGGCGAGGAGAAGAGACTGGTGTCCTTTGTGCGCCAAATCATGCTTCACCAGAACCAGGTTCTGTGCACAGGAAGCCAGGCGCAGGTGGGCAGGGCGCGTGGTGCTCTGAGCTGCGGCCGTGCTGGCCCGGCAGTCACACTTTCCTTGACTGCACACTCAGTGGGGACCTGGAGGTCACCGTGGACTTCCTTGCAGAGGTGGACAAGCTGGTGCAGCTGATCGAGTGTCCCATCTTCACATGTAAGAACCACCTCCCACCACGCCTCACACCATGAGCCCAAGGCTGGCCTGGAGTAGGGTGGGTGGAGCCAAGCTCCAGTTGGTCTCTTTTGGGTGGGGAGGGAGGAAGAGCAGTCACCCCAGGGAAGCTTCTGGATTGTTGAGTCCCAGCACTTTGGGAGGCTGAGGCTAGAGCATCTCTTAAGGGCAGGAGTTTGAGACCAGCCTGGGCACCATAGTGAGATCTCATCTCTACAGAATTTTTTAAAAATTAGCCAGGCATGATAGTGCATGCCTATAGTCACCACTACTCAGAAGGCTGAGGTGGGAGGATCATTTGAGCCAAGGACATGGAGACTGCAGTGATCTGTAACCGCACCACTGCACTCCAGCCTGGCGACAGAGCGAGACCCTGTCTCAGAAAAATAAAAAAATAAAGACTGGGATGATAGGCCTGCAAGGCCAGCCAGAGCAGGGCTGGGGCATGTGGCATCAGAACCTGGGTACTGCCTGTATCCCTCAAGGTGAGTCTCATGGACATGAGCCAGCACTGACAGCAGAACCCCCTTGAAGGCTGATACCAGGCCCCTGGGCTGCCCAGCCACCCCTCCGAGCCTGCTGCCTCTGTCCTGGCTCTCTGAAGTCGTGGGTCCCCCGGGTCCCGCTGCAGGTGCTCCTGTTGGCCCAAGAGCCATGCCTGCACCTCCCTGAAAGAAGAGTTGGCATTTGCTGGGAGCCAGTGGGCAGGAGCTGCCTGCTTAGTAACACTCAGGCTGAATGTGCAAAAGTGGCAGCTGGCTGGGGTGAGCACAGCTCTCGGCGCCTCGACATACACACTTTGAATGACGCTCGTGTATTTATAATGTGTAGAGAAGCCAGGCAGCCACCCTGCTGGTGCCCACCTTCCCTGCCAAGCTGACCACCCAGGCCTCTCATACTCTCTGGCAGCGTCTCTGACCCGCCCAGCCTGAGCCCTGGAGCCCAAATTGAATGCAGGAGCTAAAGAACACCCATTCCCATCCCCTCCTGAACCCCCTTCAAAGGGCAGCCTCGTCAAGCAGCAGGGTGCCATGGGAACTGATGCCCTGGAGACAGAAAGGCAGGAGGGAGACCCTGCTCTCCGCAGAGTGCACTAAAGCCTGTCCCAAGTGTGCCCAGCCTGACATTTCACTTCCTCGAGGGCCTCCCAGGGACACAGGCGCCCACACGGCCACCTGAGGTCAGGTCCTAAAAAGACCCTGCTCCCGCTGTTGGTCTGTCCTGACTCATCTCTCCAGTTGTACATTCTTGGCATTCCAGAAGCATCCCTGGGATGACTGCCCTCCCTCCCTGACCCTGGAGGAACTCCAAGCACCTTCCCCTCAAGCCCAGGGCTTTGCTGGGGCAGGGTAACAGGAGAGATACACCCTGGTCTCGCCCAACACCGTCCCAGCCCTGAGTCACCTGGATCCTAGAGGTGGCTGGTTTGGCCACAGGCAGTGCCCGCTTCCCCAAGGCCCAAAGGGAAGAAAGGACTGGAAACAGGCTCATGCTTCTGCTGGGCAGCCAGGCCTGGGACAGTGGTGGTGGGGGTCTCCTCTGGAGGGCACCAGGAGGCCTCCATTCCTCTGCTCCCTGCTCACCGACACCCTGGCCCTAAGGCCTGGTTGCTCAGGCTCCCTGCGTCAGCGGGACCCCCTGTGTGGCCGCCGCCGGGGTGACATAGCCCCTTTCCCAGGGCACATGGCACATCCTCCACAAACAATGCCTGGACTGGGCCTAGGGACACAAGAAAGTAGAAGCCAGTGATTTTCCTGGAGAGGCTCGCAGGAGAGAAGTGAGCCCATTTCCAATCCCGCCTCCCCTGTGCGCCTTGAGGGAGCTGGGACTGCCTTGTGGTGCAGCCAGCCATTAGCGGGCTCTGTGCTGCAGCTTGGGCTGGAATGAGTGCTGGACAGCCCCCCGGGTGTGTCTCTTTCCACCTGGCAGGGTGGTGGCAGGGCTGGCATGTGAGCCAGAGCCCCCAGAAGCACCTTCCAGACACTCTGGGGCTTTGGTGTGTGTTTCGCTACACACACAAGTGTTTTTCCATCCTGCCCTCTCTTAAAGCTGTCCTAATCCACCGTCTTTCTCTCCAGCACACCCTATTTATAGCTCTCCCGTGCTGGCACGTGCGGAGCCGACTGGAGAATCTGTTACACTACGGGCCCCGAGCCCTCATATCACCAGGGAGGCAGCTGAGCGGGGGGGGGGGAACAGACCAGGCCCCACAGCGCATCTCGGGGTTGTCGGGCTGAGGTGACTGTTGGAAAGATCAGACAGGCAGGTGGGCAGGTAGAAAGGAAGATGAGATCATGGAAACTGCTAGGACACTCCTGGGGGAGGCGGGAGCAGCGCGACGGGCTGTGAAGGAGCCCCTGACTCGCTGGAAGCCACGGCCACCTGGCTGGGCCCACACAGCTGGGTCCTTGGGCTGTGGGTGTCATGGCACCAGGTCCCTGTGGTCCTAGCCAGTCGGAGGCAGGGAGTACGGGCTGGGCATGTCCCAGAGCAGTGCCAGGTCCCTGAACCCTGCCCTCTGCACACCCCAGATCTGCGCCTGCAGCTGCTGGACGTGAAGAACAACCCCTACCTGATCAAGGCCCTCTACGGCCTGCTCATGCTCCTGCCGCAGAGCAGCGCCTTCCAGCTGCTCTCACACCGGCTCCAGTGCGTGCCCAACCCCGAGCTGCTGCAGACCGAGTGAGTGCTGGCTGGGGACTGCTGCCCCCGCCCCGCCCCCGAGCAGGGACAGGTCCAGAGGAGCCTGGTGAGGAAGGGCCGTGCCGGGGGCTGCTGAGGCCTCCCTCACTTCAGCATCCTACCCCTTTTGTCACTGTGGCCACCATCCCCGCCCCCGCAGCCACTTGCCCCTTGGCCTTTTGTGTTCCACATCAGAGCACTGAGCGAGGAATTCTGGGAGCGTTCGCACGGTGGCCGGGAGTAGCAACACTTCCAGGCAATCAGGGTCCAGCTCAGTGATGCTATGCAAAATCTAAAAACTCTGAGGGCATCTGGAGTTACCCAGACAAAGGACCCTGAAGAGAAACTCCAGGCAGGGGAAGGAGTTCCTGCCCCAGCTTAGAGATGGGGGCCCCAGTGGCCATCGAGCGAGGGAGGAGCCTGTCCTGGGCACCTCCCAGGCCTCACATAGCCCCTCTCCACACCCTGTCTGTGGCAGAGGCTCAACCCTGGGTCACTGGGAGGCCGCATCATTGCTAGGACCTTCTCAGCCACCTCCTGGGTGGGGTGGGAGGCAGGAGTGCACTCAACGCTCCCCTGCTCAGGTCCTGCCCATGGAAGGAAGAGGTCCTAGGCTCCCCTCCACCGAGAAGATGCCCAACTTGGCAGCCTCTGGTCAGAGGGCTGCCGGCTCCCACCCTGAACCCATGGCTGGCCCCTACCCCAGAGTCTGTAGGGCCGTGTCTATATTTGGTAACCCTTGGAGGCTTTGCCTCATCCACAGGCATTTGGCATCCGAGATGGAAAATTTCACTTGTCAGGTCGCCATGGAAACCAGCAGAGCCACTGAGAAGATTTACGCTGAATGGAGCGCGCCCAGCTTGCATCAGATGCCCTGTGTGTCTAGAATTCCCTCCCAGGCTGTTAGAGCCACTCAGCAGGCCTGGCGCCTTGCTCCAGCAAAGGGCCTCGGGTGCTTGCCCTTGCGATGGACACAGGCAGCCTTGAGACAGGCCTGCCCGGAGCCTCTATGCGCTCCACACTGCTGGCTTTGGCTCCCACTGTCCCTCCCACCCAGACTGGCCCTCCGGTGACCGAGTGTGGTGCACCTGATCGGCTGTCTGCCCCAGACCAGCTGGAGAGGCTGAACCCCCAGAAAGTGTGGCCCCCACCAAGACAGGCTCCTGCCTTCCCTGTCCCGTTTCCCCGGAAGGCAGTGCCCTGCAGTGGCAGGACTAGGCCTTGAGCTGGCTGCCACCCCAGCTGCTCGGGGTGCCGCCAGGTGGTCCCCAGGAGACAGTACCTGATGCAGTGTCCCCAGGGGAGCGGGGTCAGCCACGGAGGGGGGCGCACATGTGGGTTCCTGGGGCCGGAGTCCTGTCAGCTCCCAAGAGACTCCAAGAGAGGCCCAGAATCCACCCGGCCTTGCTGGCCCAGCCTTTGCCTTGTCCCTTCCAACGCCCCATAGTGTTAGGGTCACCCTGGCAGGCACCCAGGAGGGGAAGGTGCAGCCGGAAGCAGGGAGAAGGCAGGAAGGGCTGCTCCCCTGTGACCTCCAGTCTCCCTGTGGGAACCAGCCTGCCTTCCTGGGAGGCCTCCTGGCCAGGGAGCGAGCCCCGCCTCTCCCAGGGCTCTGCATGCTGATCTCGTCTTGGGAGGGGAGTGGAGGCTCAGAGCAATCATACTCCTCAAACCAGGGTAGAACAAGTTTGCAGAGGGAAGCTGGGAAAATTGGGCTTTCCTCAGAATCTCCCACAGTCAGTCAGGGAAGTCCTGAGCCAAGGGGTTGAGGCCTCAGGGTAGAAGATTCTGAGGGTCAGTGCATGGTTTGCAGGCCTAGAGTAGGATCTGGTGTGAGCTCTGCCATGGATTTGCTGTGTGACCTCCAGCAAGCCCAGTGCCCTCTCTGGGCTCTTGGTTACTTGGTCAGTAAATGCACATTTGGACTAAATGGGTGTGTGAGGCACCCCCTAGCCTTCAATGCCCTGGGTCCCCAGTCTTTCTTTGCAAGAATCTAGGAAGAGATGCCATAGATAGGGGCACAGGAGCAGTGGGCACGCCAGGGGCCTTCTGAACAGCTGGGGAAGGGGTCAGATTGCAGGGTGGGGCCCGGAAGACAGCTCACACCCTGGGAAGGGAGCTGTGGACAGTCCCAGCCCTGGGAGGGGCAGACAGCTGGCAGACAGGGTCGAGTTGCGGGGCAGGCCTTGGAGCCAGGAACAGCTGGGGGAGTTTGTACACTCCTCGCCCATGCCTGGTTCTGTGTGCTCCAGGCGCCATCAGGGCCCTGGGGGCCACAGCTCCCCCACCTGCTGGCTTCTGGGCCACTCCCCAGGGACTGTCTCCTCAGTGAGGCAGGAGGGAACCTCTAAGAAAAAGCTGGTGACAGGTGCATAGGTGGGATGGCAGGAGTGAGAGCCAGCCCTGAGTCCTAGACTCGCCGTACTGTGCTGCAGGCTGGCTGGCCTCAGCCTCGGTGCCCGAGGATGGTTATGAACCTACAGAGGACGTGCAGGGCCTGAAAACGGCCATCCGTGTTAGGTGGGGCAGGGAGAACTGGCCTGGCCTCTGTGCTCAGCAGCCCAGGCAGTGTCTCCCACTCTTGGGGACACAGCCCACCCTGCTCCCAAGACCTCAGGCCAGGAAGGGTCTGCCCATCACAGGGAGCAGGACTTCTTGCCACTCTAAGGGCCCAGGGAGCAGATGTGGCCCACTCTTCCCACCCCCGCCACCCCGATGCCCGTCTCCCCAGGTTTGCCATCCAGTGCTGAAAGCATGTCTCTGGAGCCCCTAAGCTCCCCTAACCTAAGGCCTTGGCTTGCCAGGAGTGTCGTGGGGAGCAGCGCACAGACCCATGGGTGCCCAGCATCAGAAGACACACTTTAGGGTCACACCTGTGGCTTTGGCCTAAGTGGGTTAGAGGAGCGTCTGGCCACACCCTGGACTTAGGGTTGCAGAAGCTCCGGGGTGTCCCTTGGCCTCCTCAGAAGTCCAGGCTGCTCTCTTGGAGCAGTGGCACCTGGGACCAGCGTTACTGTGCCTGGGAGGTCCCTTCCGAGGAGCAACCACAGCCTAGAACACTGCCCGCAGCCTGGCCTTCTAGAATGGGCCCCACCCGGCTGCTTTTGATCTTTGTTGAACTAACGTCAGCTGAACCCCGCTAGGGAGGCAGGAGCGCCAGGCCCAGAAAAGCAGCAGCCGCAGCCGTAGACACGTCCAAGATGCTTTCTGGTGGTGCATCTTCAGCAGGGAGGCGGGAAGGGAACAGGTGTGGGCAGGCAGAGCTGAGCAGGGGTGCAGGAGGCCGCCTCCAGGCCCCAGATGGCATCTCAACTGTGGGAAGAGTCCCCCTGCCCCGGTCCTGCCCAGCAGGCTGGTGGGCCATCAGAGGCAACTGTCAGGCTCTGGCCGTCAGGCTGGACTGAACTCATGGCCAAGAGTTCATTTTGGGGGAGCTCCATTGTGTGTCCCCCAAAATGGCCTCCTTTATTTCCACCCTCAAGCTGCTGGGCCCCGGCTGGCCTCACGTTGAAGGGGCAGAACTGTAGCCACAGTGGCACCCGCCAGGTACCTAAGCTGAGGCTGGACACCAGGCAAAGCTCTTACACATCTTGTCAAAGCATCTTGGCAGCCACCCCAGGGCGCTCCTTAGGTAGCCCTCGCTTTGCAGACGAGGAAACAGTCACGTGCCCAAGTCACACCGCTAGGAAGCGGTGGAGTTATGGTTGGGTCCAGGTCTGTCTAGTTCCTGTGCTCTGCCACTGCCTGCACGCCACCCCGCCCCCACCCCACCAATTGGCATCTTTTCATGAACTTGAAGGGCCCCAAGATTCTCAGCTGAGCAGCCCACAGTCTTCCTGAGACCCCTTTCCAGGGCCGCCAGGCCTCAGGGCCTGGAAACAGATGCTTCCTAGCCCACACAGATCTCCTCCAAACCAGTGAGGCCAAAGGGAGGGAGTAGAACATTTCATGAGACACTGCTGGAGGGTGAGTAGCAATGGGACAGGAGCCCAAGGGGATCTCATCCCCAGGGGCAAGCTAAGCACTGGGCTTGACAAGGACAGCAAGGCTACCGCATTGCACGATTATAGGGAGCATCATGCACACTAGCTGTGCAGTGCACAACCTATGTTGCTGTACAGAGCAGCTGGAGAGGGGGGCAGCAACAGGAATGTAGGAGCTGACGGCATGTCCAGTGGTGAGACCGGCTTTCCTCCTCCCAGGGACAGTGAGTGACTGCAGGCCTCAGGGCCCCAACACTCAAAAACAAATGTCCTGCCAAGTGGAGGGCCCAGCAGAGGCTCTTCAGCAGTTCCCGTTCTCCCCAGTCGTAGCCCTGCCTCAGAGAAAGGGCCAAGCTGCCACCTCCCCCTTCTCCCCCGACCCTGTTCCAGGCCCCAGCTGGCTTCCTGGCTGGCTGCTAGCCCTGGCTTTCACCCCAAAGGGAGCCACTTGTAAACAGGAAATGCTTCCCAATGCGATGCCTGCTCTGGGCGCCATCACCAGCCCACAGGCCGAGGGCAATAGCCAAGCAGCAGTGTTGGCTGTTCCCACCAACTGCGGAAGACGGGGATGTTCAGGGGCTTCCCAGCTCTGGGGCTGGCTGTGAGGGAAGAGTTGCCAGGCCTGAGATGCCCAGAGGCTGAGCCCAGCAGCCTGTGGCTCTGCCCCGACCCCACTGCCCTCCAGCAGTAACCCCTCTGTGAGCGGATCCCCTGACACTGAGCGTTTGTGCTCCCTCTTCCCAGAGACAGTCTAAAGGCAGCCCCCAAGTCCCAGAAAGCCGACTCCCCTAGCATCGACTACGCAGAGCTGCTGCAGCACTTTGAGAAGGTCCAGAACAAGCACCTGGAAGTGCGGCACCAGCGGAGCGGGCGTGGGGACCACCTGGACCGGAGGGTCGTCCTCTGACAGGCCTGGCACAGAGGAGGGCCCACCGAGTGGTCCCATGAAGCACTCAGGGTTGTCACGCCCTCCTGAGGAGCTCAAGGACCTCCTCTCAGGACCAGGGCTGGGCCTGACTGCCAGCCCAGGGCGCTGTTGGGGCCGGAGGCTGCTCTGTCTGCCCAAGCTCCTCTCAGAGTCCAGCCCTCAGGCCTCCAGCGCTGTCAGCTGCATCCTAGCATTCACACAGAGCTGGCTGCCCACCCTGTGGGGGGCTACAGCCTCAGACACCACTCATCCTCTGGAATCAACCTCTTTCTAATGCCCTCTTGGAAAAAGAGCTTGCCTCTCCTCCAGCACACCAGAGCTCTGGCCTTGTGTGTATATGTATACATACGTGAACACATACCTGTGTGTGTGTGTGTACTTGTATGCACGTAGGCACCAGCACAAAGATCTGAATGATGCACCCCACCCCCACCCCAATAAAGAAATAAGAGAAAATCCTCAACACGAGCCGGCCTGCTCCTTCCCAGCTGACATCTGCAGTTGCCTGGGGTCCTCACCCTCTGTCCTGGAGATTGGGGCTCATGATGGCCCCAAGGAGTACTGGCTGTCCCAGGGCCTGGTGCCTGCACTCACCTGAATGGAGTCATGGGCCTAGAGCCTAGGTCCCCACCTCTGGAACCCACACCCTCCTAGAGCGCACCACACACCGCCTGCCCTGGAATCCTGAACCCTGCCTTCCCCAAGCCCCTCATCTGCCTTTCTCATCCTGACTCCCTGGGGCAATGGGAGTTCCCCACTGGGGAGATGGGAGCTGAGCCCCAGGAGTTCCTGGATGAAAGGGCAATGCACACTGCAGAACACTTCGCAGATCACTGCGCAAGGGGAGGAAAGGCCCAGAGCAGTCCAGGGAGTCCACCTGCCCCCAGGCTTTGGGAACCCTGGGCTTGGTCTTCAAATGAGCTTGTAATTGGCTCCCTGCAGCCCATGGAGTAGGGGAAAAGGAGCTTATACCTGTTCTTCCCCCCAGAGTGCGCCCCCCCACCATCATGCTGCCCCCCAGGATGGGTTTCCCTGCCTGGAGTGTCCAGGACAGGCTGCACTTGACATTGCTACCCCATGCACGTGTGTGCATCACACCCACCGTGGACTCAGGCAACAGAGACCAAGGACAGCCCAGCTCTGCTCTGCTGGTCCGAAATGAGCCCCCACCCGCGAGGACGGAGGTTGTCCAGGGCCCAGGAGACCACCACTGCCCCCCAAAAGCCCAGCCTCGGGCACCCCATCTGGGTGGCATCGGCACCACTTGGAAAAGGAGCCAAGAAACTTGGAACAGTCCGAACTTAAGGAGGAAGGTCTGCATGGCGATGAAACGTCTTAAGGCGGGCGGTCCCACGATACCCCGCGCCCTGTTCTGTGCAGTGTATCCCATTCAGCCGATACACCGACCAAATCCCGCCACTGTATTCACTGCCCGTCTTTAGAAGCGCGGGAAGGCCCCCGCCCCAGGCCAAAGGCCGGAAGGTGTCGTGGAGCGCCTACC
>NW_012101698.1:5208676-5214092 GCF_000951045.1 Mandrillus leucophaeus
TCCGGGTGCCCGTCTGGGGGTGTGGGTGCTCATGTGTCGGGGTGTCCGTGCGGTGCCCGCGGTGGCCCCGTGGGGTCCTGACCCGAGCTTGCGCACACGCAGGCTGCCTGCGCCCCAGACCGCCAAACCATGAATGGGATTTGGATCCAGGACCGACTCTAGGGCCCTTTAACGAGTCTGGGGTCTTGCCGACCTCCGCCCCCTTCCACCACCATGTTCCCCAAAGGCCCCGGAGCCCAGACAATGCTGTCACCGCCAAAGCAGGAAAAAAATAATAAAGCGGAGAACCGTTAACTCCTTCCCCGCCGACCTGGGCCTCTGCGCCCGACCCTGAGACTGCCTCCCCCAGCGCCGCCCCACCCCCGCAACCCCAGGAAGCTCCAGGACTCCAAGGTCCCCAGACTGAATGTCCCTGCATCCCAAGGATAGGCCTTGATCATCACCTTGGGAGCAGGCGGGATGAAGGTTGGGGTTGGTGGAGCAACCCCAAGGGAGCGCTTTTCCTACTCCATTACCACCTTGGACTCTCAGCTCCGAGCTCCCCCTCTCTCCCAGGATTGCCTAAGGTCAGGCTGGAGCTGGCCACCCATTCATTCCTCACCCCACCAGGTGGGGAAACTGAGGCCTGGGAATGGCTCAAGGTCATTAAGGAGACTGTTGGACCCTTCCCCTGACCTCAGCCCCCATTTTTTCTCCTGGGAAAATTAGTGGGTTCCTCTCCCCAGACAAGGCCAGGGTTTGGCAGGGCTGCCCTACGCTGACTAGGCAGAGAGGGCCCAGCTCCAGTGATAGGGTGGGGACCAGGAACCAGCATTCCTGCCCTCCTGCCCTGCCCCCTTTCTTTAGCCTAGGATGAAGGGGCAGGATTTGGGGGCTGGGAGGAGAATGGGAAAGAACGATGCACCTCACAGGATCTCCCAAGGACCCCCACCCCCACACCCCAGCGCACACTCTCCAAGTGCACAACACAGAACCCCACCAGGCCAGGGGTGGGGATGACACCACCCAGCACAGTGCTGCTAGGACAGGCCCCGTAAGGGGTGGGGGTTGCTGGCAGGTTGGAGGTCTAGGCTCCTGGTGCTGCCAGGACAACAGCCCCAGGGACAGCTGCCAAATCTCTGCCCCTGGAAGAGGCCTGAAGCCAGCCTGGCCTGGGACTACCCAGTTAGCGGCTTGTAGATGCCCCCCATACCCTGCCCCTTATGGTGCGCTCCCCCTGGGACCCCCATCTCTTGCAACTGTACATCCAGGCCCCTCTACTGGCCCCCAGCAGTCCCCGTCTGCCCTGTGGACATCACAGCCCTGGCCCCAGGATCCTGTTCTGGGACTGGCAACACAGACCACCCTCCCTGTCCGATCCCAGAGCTGGCCGAGGATGGGCCTTCCCGCACCCCACCACCCACCACCACTGGCAGCCTCATAGCAACCACTGCAGAGAGCAGCAGATTTTGCTCGTAGAAGCGGACCAGGACTGTCTCTCTCCCTCTCCAGCCAATTTGCAAGGAACTTTGGGATGAGACAGAAGGAAGTGGGCCCAGATCATAGCAAGAGGTTCAAGTAAGACATCGGGCATGATTTGCTGACATGTGGAGGCAAAACAGGAGAGGCTTCACTTGGGATGATGCCAAGGACAGATATGCCCCTACCTATGACACAGGCATGTGTTCAGGGGCCATGACCAGGGGCAGAGAAGGGGACGAGGCCACCTGGAGGCTGATCACCTGGATTTGGGGGGCAGCTTCTAGATTTTCCCCTGGGTGGCCTGAGCAGCAGGGCCTCCGTAGAAGAAGGGCAGCCGTCAGCAGCCAGGTTGAGGAGTCTGAGCTTGCCCCATGAGGCCACCCCACAGTGAGTCCACAGACCCCACAGAAGCCCTCCCCTGGGCCTCTGGGAGACCCTGACCTTGAACTGAGTGGGGGCCGAGGTCAGATGCCCACTGGTGTCAGGCTGTCCACTGAAACCCAGAGAGGGGCAGGGACTTGCCCAAGGTCATAGGCCTGGGCATGGCACCTTCAGCAAAGTGAATGGGGCCTCCACCCAGTGCTGGCCCAGCCAGAAAATGGGGTCATACTCTTCGCCCACCCCTCAAGAGTGGAGAGTGTCACCTGGACACGCAGGCCTGGCCAGGCCTCTGCTAGGGGCCCCTGCAGAGGGCAGGGCTTGCATAGTGTTAGCTGGTGTGAACTGAGCACTTACGGCCTGCTGGGCGCTGCACGGAGTGCTGGCTGGGCAACGCCTGCTTCAGTCTCCACACTGACCCAGTGGGGCAGGTGCCCTTCCTCTCCTGATTTTACAGGTGAAGAAACAGGCTCAGACAGGGGGCCCTTGCCCAGGGGCACCTAGAAAGCCCAGTCCCTGGGATTGGAGGCTGGATTGCTCACCCACACTCCACATCTGAACCACAGCCGCTGCCGGGACAGAGACAGAGCGTCCTCCTCCCCGTCCGTTGGGCGCCTCTAGTGACGAGCCCTCCACCTCCCCACTCCAGAGCAGCCACTGGGCTTGGGGCAGAACTGGGTGTCTCTCGCACCCCAGCAGTCGCCGCCGCCTCCTCCACAGCCTTGGCGCTCAGTGCTTGTCTCCCTGCTTTGTAAGGGAGTGCCTCCACCTGGTGCGCAGTGACTAGGCAGACATGGGATCAGGTCCTGACCCTGCCACCCGGTGGCCGTGGGCAAATAAGTTAACCTCTACGGGCCTCTGTTTCCTCATTGGTGAAATGGGGGCAGTCATGGTATTCATCTCATGGGGCTGTTGGGAAGGTTTGCCTGGGCCTGTCCCAGGTGAAGGCTGAGGATGCTGTTCCTGGGGCACTGGCTGCTGGAGCCCTGTCTCTTATTTTTAATCAGTGAAATTGACCTGTCCATGAAGAGGCGGATTTAAACAAATAAGACGTATGTTCCTTGTCTCTGGGGTCCTTTATGTGGTTGCCGTGGGGAGGGGGGCAGGTCCAGGTCCTTAGAGACTGAGGCATCTAGGTCCATCTGCTAAGGGGATATGGCCTGGCCTCCCCTGCACTCCATCTTGTCCCCTCCCCATGGGGACAGCCTTTAATCTCTACGACTGCCCGAGGGCTGCTCAGGGGCTAAGAAGGTTCCTGGGTGCCAGGATAGCTGGCTCTGGACCCCCCTCCACCTCTAGCAACTTCTCTGCTCCCTAAAGGGAGGTCTTAGCAAGGTTTCAAGGCTGGGTGGGGGTGGGGGTCCAGGCGGTGGCAGAGTGCCCCCTTTTAGAAGACCCCCTAGGGGTACCCCAGGCATGGGTGGCATGAGTCCACTCCTCGGGATGGCTGGGAACAGCTTCCCAGGCCCCTTCACCTTGAGCTGTGCCCGTTTGGGAATAGCCCACCCACAGCTTCCCCACTCTTGCTTCGACCTCTGTGGACTTTGCAAATATTTGCTTTCTCTGGACACTGGTTTGGTTGGGCTGGGAGGGGAGGGAGATTCTGAGGCCCCCTAAGCTGCCCTGTCTCCTTCCCACCCCTTCAAGCTCTCCTAGCCTGGCAGGGCAAGCCCTAGCCTGCTCCTGGGTTGCAGCTGGGCAGAGCCTCCCTCTGAGGCCCTGAGGGCCAGGGTCTCCTCTTTCCCCTTTCCTCAGGAAGAGCCCCAGCCTCCAGTGCCCATCCTACATGGAGGGGAGGGTCAGAAGCCCCTGTGGGCTGGGGCTTGGCTGGCCCAGGGCTGCCTGTCAAGGAGCAAGACCTCCACAGGGCCCTTGGGCCAGGGCTGAGGTTTCTCCAGGACCCCGGGGCATGCGTTAACCAGAAAAGCCCCATAATCAGATTGGACAACTGGTCGCCAGGAGCCCGACCTCCCTATTGGGAAACCCCCTTCCAAGTTGGAGCCTTGGGCCAGGCTGGGATAAAGGCCACACTGTTTCCCCAGGAGGGGAGGGGAGCAGGGGGTGGAGAAAGGTGACTCTGTTGGCCGCACAAGGCCCCATTCAGCCCAGGGCCTCGTTGTCCCGGGCAGGCTAGCTGGGCCCTGCAGCAGCCACAGTCTCCTCGGCCCTGGGAGCCACGGCTGCTGGCCTGGGATGGCAGCTTGCAGGACACAGCGGAGGGGCCCCAGAGGCCCCAGTCTACACCTGGCGTGCCTTCAGCCCTGCCACCTCCTATCCTCCACACTGTGCCTCTGCCCCTGGTGGGCAGGTCAGTGCCACTGTCCTAGGCACATGTTTGGGAGACACGATGCCTCTCATTGGGCTCAGCCCAGATCCCCTGCCAGGTGCCTTGGAAACCCTGAGGGGTCAGGACCTGCCACTTCCTGCTCCGTTTCCCGTGAGGGAGATGTGGGCCCCCTGTAGCCTGTAGGGTGGATGTCCTGACGTCAGGGAGGGAGGGCTTAGCAAAGGCACCCATTCCTAGGGACAGGCTTTCCTCATGCTGATGGCTCTGTCCCTGGTCCTCTGCCCTCCGAGAGGACCCAGAGCCTCCCTCTCCATGGGGCAGGGCTGCTGTCTCAGAAACTGCCCTGAGTCTGGACCGAGCATGTGGGGAGCCCGGCCCAGGTCCAGCCCTGCAGCCGCCCCACAAGAAGCTCACTTTCTCTCCCATCTGCCCGGCAGAGCTCCTACCCCATCTGGGAGGACTTCAACTCCAAGGCCACAAAGCTGCATTCCCAGCTGAGGTGAGTTGTCCCAGGGCATCCCAGCAGGGGAGAGGCAGGCAGAGACCCCCCACCCCCGACCATCCGTGCTGTTGTCCTTCTGACCATCTGTGTCGTTGCCCCTCTCCCTAGGACCACCGTGCTGGCTGCTGTGGCCTTCTTGGATGCCTTCCAGAAAGTGGCTGACATGGCTACCAACACCCGAGGTGGGGAGGCGCGTGGCTGGAGGTTGGGGGTACCCCAAGATGGGCCTGGAGGCTGGAAAGGCAGAGTAAGGGATGGGCCAGGGAAAGTACGCCAAGCCCAGAACCTTGAGTTCTGCTCCTTAATGGAATGGGCTGGTTGTGGAGAGTGAGCCCCTCGTCACAAGAGGCATGCAAGCAGGAGTGGGTGAGTAGTGACAGGAGTGTTCCCTGGGGATTCCCTTCTTGCTGTGGCTGTTCATGTGACCCCAACCCCCCCAGCACAGAGATTCTCCTTAGGGCTTCTTCCCACCTATGCCCGCCATCCTTGTAAGAGCACGCAGGGTCAGGTGAGCGCGCCGTTGGGCTTGGCGCCTCCACCGCCCTCTGGTCCGAGTGGCAGAGACCTGGGGCTCCTGCTCCTTCGGGTCCTGGGCGTGCTCATACTCCCGTGCCTGCATCTGGGCACACCTGGAGGGTCGTTTGGCCAGCTCCTGGAACAGTCTTTGGCGCTGGCCTCTCCCAACTGGGGGAGAGGGGAGGCCGCCGCAGGAGGCTGGCACGGCGGGGATGGCGGAGGAAGAGCTGGTGGAGATGGAGGAGGCCCCAAATCCCCCAGGGCCCGCAGGA
>NW_012101698.1:5214402-5219323 GCF_000951045.1 Mandrillus leucophaeus
CCTGACCTGCGCTCCCTCCCACCCCCCGCAGCGCACTGCTGGAGAGCCTCATCAACCCGCTGCAGGAGCGCATCGAGGACTGGAAGAAGGCGGCCAACCAGCTGGACAAGGACCACGCGAAAGGTCGAAGGCGGTGCGGGGCCGGGCTTCCCACCCCCCACTTCGCAGCTTCCCACCCCCTACTCCGCAGGAACCCCATTAGAGCTCTCCCCTCTCTCCCTCTGCAGAGTACAAACGAGCCCGGCATGAGATCAAAAAGAAGTCGTCGGACACGCTCAAGCTGCAAAAGAAGGCGCGCAAAGGTAGTGCCCGGCATGGCCCCCCAGCCACAGCCCCACGGCCCCGCTCCACAGCCCCGCCGCCCCGTGGGGCCCCCTAAAGCTTTCATCCTGGCCAGAGGGGCGCTGTCCCCGACACAGGACCCTCCAACCTGTTGGGTGGGACAGAGGGAGCCGCCCTGCCCCCCAAATCTGGTCCAGAACCTCCCTAGGGGAGGCAGCAGGAGGCCCAGGCACCCCCGCCCCAGGAGTGGCTCTGTCCATCCGGCGTCTTTCACACATTCTTTCTTTCTCTGTCTCTCCTCCTCTCCTCCCACATCCTTCCTGTAGAGCTACTTGGTAAGTCAAATGTCGGTCCCTCCAGCTGCTCCTCCCGTCCTTGTTGCATTTGTCTGTCTCCCCCAGCTCAGGGCCATTGGAAGGAACCTCTCCAGGCCAAGGAGAAGCGAGGAAGGCGGTCGGTCCACAAGGGAGGGGCCTGGGGCACAGTCCCCCTGGGACCCCTGGGGGCCCTGGCCAGGGATGAGTCCAGGGCCACTGCTGGGTCAGTCTGCCAGGCCAGGAGGGGTTGGCCAGGGCGGGGTGGAGGCCACAGGCCCTGGCTGCCCCACCCCCACCAGGCTGGCCTGCGTGCTTACCTGTCATCTCCCCACCTGCCATCTCATCATCTCCTCTGCATCATCCTCTCGCCTCTCTCTTTCTTGCTGCTTCTTGTGTCGCTGTTGCTGTCTGTGTGCTCTGCTCTCTGAGCTGAGTGGGAACCCACACAGACCCCTTCCCTGCCTCTAAGGCCCAGCCCTAGCTCTCCTGGACCCCGCCCCTCCATGGCCTGACCTGCAGCTGAGCCCCACACTCCCCCTTGTCCTGCTTCTGCCCCACCTCCCTGGACCTTGTGAGGTGAGGGGCACCATGCTGGGACAGTGAGGGTACCCCAGGTGGAGGCCAGTGAGGCTCCGTGTTGGCAGAGCTCCTGGGCACCAAGAGCCTCCATGGAGATGTCCCGATCCGGAGTGGCTTTGCAGCTTTAGCCTCTTTCTTGTGTGTGTGTCTGGCGTCTCTTCCTGCTTTGGTGGGACTAGCCCTCCCACAAGCCCCAGAGTCCTCACTGCCCTCCCCAGTCCCATGGCCCCAGGGCAGCACCCAGCCCAACGGCCGAGAGATGCCACCACCAGGGTCTGAGTCCATTCGTGGGTGTGGCAAGCCAGGCTGGCATCCCCAGCAAGGCCTCTCCTCCCCACCCCTCCAGGGAAAGGAGACCTGCAGCCCCAGCTGGACAGTGCCCTGCAGGACGTCAACGACATGTACCTGCTGCTGGAGGAGACGGAGAAGCAGGCCGTGCGCCGGGCGCTGATTGAGGAGCGGGGCCGCTTCTGCACCTTCATCACCTTCCTGCAGCCTGTGGTGGTGGGGCTCCTGGGGACTCAGACCCCAGAGGGGTGGGCTGGGCCCAGGGTTGACCTTCTGACCTCCAAGAAGGGTCACTTCTCAACAGTTCCTGGCTGGGGGCATCAAGGCCACATGCTCCTGGCCCAAAGGCAGGTCTCATAGCTCACCATGCACTGATTTGGTCTGGACAGACCATCATACCAGCCATCTGGGCTGTGTGGGCCCTGCCTGCACCAGCCCCAAGCAGCACTGGTTAGCGAGGAAGGGTGAGAGAGGAGAGGCCCGACAAGGCCTGCTGCTTCTCCAGGGCGGGTGGGGAGGTGGGCAGGTATGCAACAGGGCCGCAGGTCTGACTCGCTGCTTCCTCAGAATGGAGAGCTGACCATGCTGGGAGAGATCACCCACCTGCAGGGCATCATCGACGACTTGGTGGTGCTGACGGCGGAACCCCACAAACTGCCTCCCGCCAGCGAGCAGGTGTGGGAGCCCTCGGGCTAAGGGCCAGGGGCAGGGAGGAGATGGGCTGCCCTAGGTTGGGAGCAGTAGAGGGGAAAAGAGGATGGCATTTGGGGGAGGCAGCTAGGGGCATAAGACCAGACCCCTTCTAACACCCACTGCAGGCCATCCCGGAGCACCTGCCGGGGTTGGGGGGGGTCTGCCCTGGCCAGCAGCATTCTCAGACTCAGAGTAGATGGGTGAAGTCCTGGATCCATGGAGCCAGGCCCAGAGTCTGCCTGCCCTGTTCCACCTGGGCGGCCTACCTGCCGAACCTGGAGATGCCCCACGTCCCTTCATGCCCGGAAACCCCATCCTCTCCCCTAGACCCAGGCATACCTGGCCACCCCACCCCAACCCTGCTCCCACTGCACTCAGACCAGTCCTGCCCCACAGCAGGTGGGCAGCACGCTCCGGGGGCACTTGTTGCATGCCCAGCATCTGCCAAGTTATCTCAGGGTATCTTCCGCTCTAAGACAGGAACAGGTGGCCCCGATTCACAGGAGAAAGCAAACTCAGAGAGGCGCAGGAGCAACCTGCACCCCATGGTGTCAGGGTCACTCGCCCAGCCCAGGCTGGGCTCGGAATCTGTACTCTGTGTGTGTGAGCTGAAGGGGCTCTAAGAAGGCTGTGTCCCCCGGTGTCTCCCTGCTCCCCACATTAGGAAAAGCCAGGGGGAGGGGGCTTCAGACTCCTGGGTCTTCTTCTGGGGAGAAGACCCAACTGGGAAGAGAGTGGGGGCCTCTGGCCCTACTAGCTCTGAGGAGCTGCCTCCAGTGACCCCCATCCATGTCCCTGTCCAGGTAATCAAAGACCTAAAGGGCTCGGACTACAGCTGGTCCTACCAGACCCCACCCTCATCACCCAGCAGCTCCAGCTCCCGGAAGTCCAGCATGTGCAGGTCAGTGGAGGTGGGGTTCCCAGGGGTGTGGGGGGCGGTATCCCAAGAGGAAATGGGGATGTTCCCAGCAAAGCTGCATCAGAAATTGCTTCAGGGCCTCAAAATTCACAACTTTTACATCATCTGAGGAATTTGCATATGTAGAGGGAAAATGTGCCCTGTCATCCCAAGACTGCTATTGGCACAGGCGTTTGTTGGCAGGATAGAGAGCAGGGGCGGTACCTGCTTCATTTATGGAGCATCTACTATGTGCCAGGTGCTGTGCTAATTGCTTTATGCATTTTTTCTCATTGAATCCTAACACTGCTGTATCAGGTATGGTGTTATCTCCATTTCACAGAAGAGAAAACTGACGCATGAAGTCCCAGCATTTAACCACTGGACTCTGCCAGGCCCAGCACCATGCGGGGTCATAGTAAGAGTCAAAGATCAGGGAGAGATAGGAAGGCTTCTAGAAACATGTACTGGGGCCACAAGGTATAGGACACTCCAGCCTGGCTGGCTCCTAAGAGCTGGTTCCCATGGAGGCAGCTGCCACATCTGGAGCCTTGGCCCAGGCTGGCCCCAGGAGCCTCACAGAGCTGGGGAGAGGCCAAGGATCTTGCAGTCACTAGCCAGGCTCAGGATCAGGGCCTTTCCTTGGTCGGGCACTGGGACTGGGTTTGGAGGAGACATTGATGGTTCAGGGTTCCTTAGGTGGGAAGGGCAGTAAACACAGAGTGAAGTGCTGGTGGGGGTCCCCCTTTACCAGGCACCCCTCTCCCCAGAATCACTGGCTGGACATCCAGAGCTTGTGAGAAGCCAGGCACAGCAATCAGCTACTACCTCAGAGAGAAGCTCTGCAGACCCTGCGTGGGTGGCCGTCCCGCAGTGAAGGGGCTGATTACAGGGGACAGCCATGAGCAGAGGCTGGAAGGCTTCAGGGTCATGCTTAGAGAGAAGGCAACTTTCATTGCCAGGAACACCATCCAAGGGTTGAATTGCTGTGCTGAGGGTGTGAGCCATGGAGGGCTGGACACCCCTTGAGGGAGTGGAGAGGGTGAGAGTGATGGTGGGTGCAGGATCCACCTGGAAGGTGACCTCTGTACCCGGACACACCGTCACCATGTGCTAGACATCCAGTTAGGACTGGATGGCAAATACCAGATTTTCAGAAGGTGGTTTAGAAATGATCGGACTCGCCGCGGGCAGTCGCTCATGCCTGTAATCCTAGCACTTCGGGAGGCCGAGGCTAACATGGCAAAACCCCGTCTCTACTAAAAAATACAAAATAATTAGCCGGGCGTGGTGGCGAGCGCCTGTAGTCCCAACGACTCGGGAGGCTGAGGCAGGAGAATGGCGTCAACTCGGGAGGCAGAGCTTGGAGTGAGCCGAGATTGCGCCACTGCACTCCAGCCTGGGTGACGGAGCGAGACTCCGTCTCAAAAAAAAAAAAAAAGTGATCAGACTTGTGTCTGGTTCTAATTGTTTGATGTCCAGTGACTCAGTTTCCCCATCATAAAACTATTTTTTTTTTAATGGTGGTCATCAGTGATAAAGATATATTCTTTAGGATCTAAGAATCTAGATTAAGATCTTTGGTGAAAACCAATAGGTTTTTTGGCGGGTTTTTTGGGTTTTTTTGTTGTTGTGAGACAGGGTCTCGCTCTGTCACCCAGGCTGGAGTGCAGTGGCACAATCACGGCTCACTGTGGCCTCGACCTCCGTGGTTCAAGTGATTCTCCTACCTCAGTTTCCCAAGTAGCTGGGACTACAGGTGTGCACTACCATGCCTGGCTAATTTTCATATTTTTTGTAGAGATGGGGTCTCACCATATTGCCCAGGCTGGTCTCAAATTCCTGGACTCAAGCAATCCACCCA
>NW_012101698.1:5222308-5223075 GCF_000951045.1 Mandrillus leucophaeus
GGGGTTTCACCGTGTTGGTCAGGCTGGTCTCGAATTCCTGACCTCAGGTGATCTGCCCACTTCAGCCTCCCAAAGCGCTGGGATTACAGACATGAGCCACTGCTCCCGGCTAGGACCCTACATAGTGTTTCTTGTTGGTGTCACCTCAGTTTCTCCAGCTCATGACAGTTTCTCACACCTGTCCCTCCTTGTTTTTCATGACTTTGATACTTTTGAAGAATATCAGTCAGATGTTTTGTAGGATGCCTCTGAATCTGGCTTTGTCTGATGTCTTTTCATTCAGAATTAGAAGTCATACAGTTTTGGCAAGAGTACCACAGAAGTGCGGTTGTCCCCTTCTTGGTGCATCCTAAATGCTGCACAATGTCACTGTGCCGTGTGACTGGTGATGTTCACCTTGATCCTTGGTTAAGGTGGTGTATGCCAAGTTTCTCCACTGGCGAGTCATTATTTCCGCCTTTTTAATTAATGGAATATACTGTGAAGGGATACTTTTGAGACGATGAAAATCTCCTGCTTCTCCTTGTACTTTTGCTCACTAGTTTTGGCATCCACTGATGATTCTTGCTTGTTAAAATAGGTGACTTTCTATTTCCGTCATTTCTCCTATATTTTTTAATTGAGATTCTACTATAAAAAGATCTGTCCCTTCTCCCCCATTTATTTATATATTCAATTTTTAATTTCTATCAATATGGGCTCGTAAATATTTCTTTTATTCTACGGGTTATAACCCATCACCACTGAGTCTTTCAGGAACTTTTTTT
>NW_012101698.1:5226070-5228438 GCF_000951045.1 Mandrillus leucophaeus
CCCCAAGACAGAGCCTTGCTCTGTCTCCCAGGCTGGAGTGCAGTGGCGTAATCTTGGTTCACTGCAACCTCCACCTCCCAGGTTCAAGTGATTCTCATGCCTCAACCTCCCAGGTAGCTGGGATTACAGGCGTACGCCACCATGGCTGGCTAACTTTTGCATTTTTAGTAGCAATGGGGTTTCACTGTGTTCTCCAGGCTGGTCTTGAACCCCTGTCCTCAAATGATCCACCCACCTTGGTCTCCCAAAGTTCTGGGATTGCAGATATGAGCCACTGTGCTTGGCCTGGACAGCTGTTCTTAGTGGCAGAATAGGAGGCAGAGAGGTCGCCTGACCCTGGGCATTCCCTGACCACAGCTCCCCTCAGCACTGGGGCTTGGAGGTACCCTGCTCTGGCACTCCCCTTCCACACCATCCCAGAACACAGCTCCTCTGTAGCACCTGGGTCTCAGGACCTCCTAGTCTGACATTGTCTTTTCCTTCCTTTGCCCCTCACCTCTTTCCCCACCCTCGTCTGTCAACCTCCCCGAAACGCACACCCCTCTGTCTCCCTGTCTGGCTGCTGTGCCCTCTTCCTTCACTCCCCTAGTGCCCCCAGCAGCAGTAGCAGTGCCAAGGGTGGCGGAGCCCCATGGCCTGGGGGTGCCCAAACATACTCACCCAGTTCCACCTGTCGCTACCGCAGCCTGGCGCAGCCAGCCACCACCACCACTCGCCTCTCCAGCGTTTCCTCCCATGACTCTGGCTTCGTCTCCCAGGATGCCACCTACTCCAAGCCCCCCTCGCCTATGCCTTCAGACATCACCAGCCAGGTGAGGGGGCGTTAGAAGGATCAATCAGGGTGGGGTACAGCAGCCTTATGCCAGCATCAGGCAAGCCACATGTGGGGCTACTATAGCTGTTTAGACTGGCCTGAAGGCCCCCAAGGCCTTCATTCTGTTCAGTATTTATATTATCATTTTTTATCTCTGCTTTTAAATTCACATATCTTTATATTTTTAATGAGTCTCTTGTAAGCAGTATAATGCCTAGATTTTCTTTTTTTATCCAGTCTGACAACCTCTATCTTTTAATTGGCATTTTTAGCACCTTTGTATATATTATGAATACTGACATATTTAGACTTCTGACTTTCTTCTTTTTGTTTGTCCTGAATTCTTGTCTCTACCCTTGCCTTTGTTTTTTCTTTTCTCTTATTTCCCCTCTACTGAATTGTAAGTTATATACTATCTCTTTTCTTTTATAGATTACCTTGAAATCTTAACATGCAGACTTAACATAGTCAGAACCCCACCTCCTGAATAATTCAAGGCTCTTAATATATATATTTTTTACTTGTCACCCACTCTCTTTCAAACTTACAAGCTATATTATTTTCTCTTTTTTTATAGTACCCACAAATGACATTTTTCTTCTTCATTTCTTTATTTTATACATACAGTACTTGTTTAGATTTACCCATATGTTAATACACATTTCTTGTTATTTTTTCCTTGCATCTCAAATCCTCCAAAGCTTACTTTCTTTCTTTCTGAAGTAAAGAACATCTTTTAGAAGTTCTTTTAGAAAAGATCTGTAGTTGTAAACTCTCGGGTTTTGTTTATCTGTAACATGTTTTCTTTTGTCCTCCTTCTTGAAAGTTCGTTTGGCCAGGAGCACTGTTCTGGGGTGGCCGTTGTCTTCCATCCACGCTGTGAAGGTAGATAGTTTTCCGCTGTGTTCTGGCTTCCACCATTGGTTGGAAGGTCAGCTGTCAGTCACTGATGCTTCTTTTTGAGGAATCTGAGTCTTTCTCTGGACACTTTTAGGCCTTCTCTTTAGTTGTGCTACAATGTGTGTACAATGTAGATTTATTTTTATTTAACGTCTCTCGGTTTGTATTCATGTCTTTCATTTGTTCTGGAAATTTTCAGTCATTATCTCGTTTTGTTTTGTTTTGTTTTATTTTGAGACAGGGTCTCACTCTGTCACCCAGGCTGGAGCACAGTGGCATGATCTTGGCTCACTGCAACCTCCTCCCAGGCTCAAGCGATCCTCCCACCTCACCCTCCCAAGCAGCTGGTACTATAGGCATGCGCCACCATGCCCAGCTAATTTTTGTATTTTTAGTAGAGACTACATTTTGCCATGTTGCCCAGGCTGGTCTTGAACTCCTGGGCTCAAGGGATCTGCCTGCCTCGGCCTCCCAAAGTGCTGGGATTACAGGTGTGAGCCACCGCGCTCAGCCAGTCATTATCTCTTTACTTCCACTTTGATTCTTTCTATTCTCTCCTGCTGGGATTCCAGCTGGATGCATGTCCAGCCCTCTCTTTCTATCTTATGCATCTCTTAGCTCATATTTTCTATCTCCTTTTTTCTCCAGATATAT
>NW_012101698.1:5229693-5231436 GCF_000951045.1 Mandrillus leucophaeus
CATTTATTTATATATTCAATTTTTAATTTCTATCAATATGGGCTCGTAAATATTTCTTTTATTCTACGGGTTATAACCCATCACCACTGAGTCTTTCAGGAACTTTTTTTTTTTCCTTTTGAGACAGACTCTTGCTCCATTGTCCAGGCTGGAGTGCAATGGTGCGATCTTGGCTCGCTGCAACCTCCTCCTCCCGGGTTCAAGCCATTCCCCTGCCTCCGCCTCCCAAGTAGCTGGGATTACAGGTGTGTGCCACCACGCCCAGCTAATTTTTGTATTTTTAGTAGAGGCGGGGTTCTGCCATTTTGACCAGCCTGGTCTGGAACTCCTAATCTCAAGTGATCCACCCATGTCAGCCTCCCAAGTGCTGGGATTACAGGCATGACCTGCCACACCTGGCCAAGGAACTTTTTTATCGAGGTATTCTAAACACACCAAGAACAACAATATAAGCAGGATAACCACCACTCCTGAAGCCACCAGTGCTCACTTAAGTCACTACACACCCAAGGGTAACCATTATCCTGACTTTTTTTTTTTTGAGACAGGATCTCACTCTGTCACCCAGGCTCAAGCAGTCTTCCTGCCTCAGCCTCCCAAGTAGCTGGGACTACGGGTGTGCACCATCATGCCCAGCTAATTTTTATATTTTTTCTTTTATAGAGATGGGGGTCTCACTATGTTTCCTAGGCTGGTCTTGAACTCCTGCCTTCAAGCAATCCATCCACTTCAGCTTCCCAAATCACTGGGATTTCAGGCGTGAGCCACAGTGCCTGGCCTAGTTTTGCCCTTTTTATCCTTTCTATGTGTATACTTGGAATCATATAGTATGTATCCTTTATGTCTGGCTTCTTTTTGCTCAGTTATGTTGATGAGATTCATCCATGTTTTAGGTGGAGATATAGATCTTGCGCATTGCTATATGGCATTCTATTGTGTGAATACATAATTAACCCTTTTGATGGACATTTGCATAGTTTCCAGTTTTTTGGCTATGATGCTGCTAATAGTGCTGCTGTGAACATTCTACTATGCAGTTCTGTGGGGCACATTCCTAGGAGCAGAATTGCATAGTCATGGGATATGCACATCTTCAGATTTGATAGGTACTACCAAACAGTGAACCAAAGTGCTCATACGAATTTACCCTCCTGTTAGCAAGATTAGGACAGTGTTTTGTGTTTTGTTTTGTTTTGTTTTTGAGACAGTCTCACTCCCAGGCTGGAGTACAGTGGTGCAATTTCAGCTCACTGCAACCTCCACCCTTGGGGTTCAAGTGATTCTCCTGCCTCAGACTCCTGAGTAGCTGGGATTACAGGTGCATGCCACCACACCTGGCTAATTTTTGTATTTTTAGTAGAGATGGGGTTTTGCCATGTTGGCCAAGCAGGTCTCAAACACCTGACCTCAGGCAGTCCACCCGCTTCTGCCTTCCAAAGTGCTGGGATTACAGGCATGAGCCACCATACCTGGCCAAGATTATGACAGTTCATTGCTGTTCCACATCCTCACCAGCCCTTGGCATTTTATATTGATTTCATTTTAGCCATTCTGGTGGGGGATAGTAATAGTAATTCCCTGTATATTTTATTTGCATTTCTCTAATGCTGTTGAGATTGAACACCTTTTCATACTTTTTTTTGTTTGTTGGTTTGTTTTATGAAACAGAGTCTCGCTCTGTCACCCAGACTGGAGTGCAGTGGCACGATCTTGGCTCACTGCAACCTCCGCCTCCCAGGCTCA
>NW_012101698.1:5232797-5233925 GCF_000951045.1 Mandrillus leucophaeus
TTCATAAAAATTCTTTTTTTTTTTTTTTTTTTTTTGACAGTCTCACTCTGTCCCCCAGGCTGGAGAGTGCAGAGGTGCAATCTTGGCTCACTGAAACCTCTGTTCCCACGCTTAAGCAATTCTCATCCCTCAGCCTCCTGAGTAGCTGGGATTACATCTGCACCACCACACCCAGCTAATTTTTTGTATTTTTTGTATTGGGGTTTTGCCATGTTAGCCAGGCTGGTCTCAAACTCCTAATCTCAAGCAATCCACCCACCTCAGCCTCCCAAAGTGCTGGGATTATAGGCGTGAGCCACTGTGCCCAGCCAAACTTTATAGAAAATCTTGATATCTGATCATGGAAGTCCCCTAGCTTGGTTATTTTTTTGGTACCACTTTGTCTTTTTTCAGCCCTTTGCACTTCCATGTAACTTTTAGGATCAGCTTGTCAGTTTCCACCAAAAGAAGAAAAGAAAAAAAGCTCCTGGGATTTGAATGGAATTGCAGATGTATCTCTCCATTTGTTTAGGCTTTACTTCCTCTCAATAATGTTTTGTAGAAGTTTTTGGTTTTCGGGTTTTTTTCTGAGGCAGAGTCTCACTCTGTCACCCAGGCTGGAGTGCAGTAGTGCAATCTCAGCTCATTGCAACCTCAGCCTCCTGGGTGCCTCAGCCTCCCGAGTAGCTGGGATTACAGACATGCACCACCATGCCAGACTAATTTTTGTATTTTTAGTAGAGACGAGGTTTCACCATGTTGGCCAGGCTGGTCTCAAACTCCTGGCCTCATGTGATCCTCCCGTCTTGGCCTCCCAAAGTGCTGGGATTACAGGCGTGAGCCACCATGCCCAGCTTGTTTTGTGGTTTTTGTGTAAAGATCTAGCATATCTGTCATTGGAATTTTTTCTCTATGTATTCAGTGTTTATTGACGTTATTGTAAATTACATTAGTGTTTTAGGGTGGTTTTGTTTTGTTTTCCTGTTAGCTGCTAGTATTTAGAAATGCAATTGATCTTTTTCTGACTTTGTTCCAATAACCTTGTTAAAAAGTTAATCCTACGTTGATTCTAATAACTTGTAGATTCTTTTTAATATTCTACATATACTATTATGTCACTTGTAAATAGTGATCTTTTTTTTTTTTTTT
>NW_012101698.1:5239415-5240715 GCF_000951045.1 Mandrillus leucophaeus
ACACCTGGCTAATTTTTGTATTTTTAGTAGAGACGGGGTTTCACCATGTTGGCCAGGCTGGTCTTGAACTCCTGACCTCAGGTTATCTGCTCGCCTTGGCTTCCCAAAGTGCTGGGATTACAGGCGTGAGCTACCGCGCCCAGCCTTCATACTTTTTTTTTAAGAGATAGGGTCTTGCTATGTTGCCCAGGCTGGCCTCATACTCTTGAGCTTAAGCAATCCTCCTACCTCAGCCTCCTGAATAGCTGAGACTACAGATGTGTGCCATTGAACCCAGCTACCTTTTCATACCCTTAAAGACCATTAGAATATTTCCTTTCATGCAGGACCTTTTTAAATCATCTGCCCATTTTTCTACTGCATTATCTGTCTTCTTCTTACCAATTTATAGAATTTTTTGATATTGCAGATAAAGTTCCTCATTGGATATCTTCTCTCCTTCTATGGGTACATTTTTATTCTCTTAATGGGGGTCTTTTAATGACCAGAAGTTCTTAGTTTTAAAATAGTCCAGTTTATCCATTTTTAAATTATTAGTGCTATTTGTGTCCTGCTTGAGATATTTTTGCCTACTGCAAGGTCACAAAGATGTTTTCCTCTAAAAAGCCTTTTGGTTTTGCCCTTTTCCTTTAGATCTGCAGCTCATGTGGAATTGTGTGTGTGTGTGTGTGTTTGTGTGCACACGTGCGCGCGCACGTGTGTGTGTGGTGTGAGGTAGGGGTCATTTTTTTCACATGGATATCCAATTAACCCAGGACAGTGTATTGAAAAAAAAGAAAAATATGTCTTAGTCAATTTGGACTGCCGTAACAAAATACCATAACCTGGGTGGCTTAGACTTCAGAAATGTAGTGCTCACAGCTCTGGAGGCTGGAAGGCCAGGATCAACACACCAGCAGATTCGGTGTCTGGTGAGGACCCGCTTTCTGGTTCATAGATGTCACCTTCTTGCTGTGTCCTCAGTGTTGGAAGGGGCAAACTAGGTCCCTCAAACCTCTTTTATAAGATCCCTTTCATGAGGGCTCCACCCTCATGATCTAACCACCTCTCAGTACCTCATCTTGGGGGTTAAGATTTGAACAGAGGAATTTGGGGGAGACATAGACATTTGGAGCATAGCATCTTCTTTTCCTCAGTGCACAGCAGTGCTGCCTTCATCATCAGTCAGGTATCTGTAGGTGTGTGGTTATTTCTGGACTTGGCATTCTGTCCTACTTGTTGATTTCTCTGCCTTATATCAATGCCACACCATCTTAATTATTGTAACTTCATAAAAAGTCTTTTTTTTTTTTTTTTTTTT
>NW_012101698.1:5241670-5252633 GCF_000951045.1 Mandrillus leucophaeus
ATAACCTTGTTAAAAAGTTAATCCTACGTTGATTCTAATAACTTGTAGATTCTTTTTAATATTCTACATATACTATTATGTCACTTGTAAATAGTTTTTTTTTTTTTTTTTTTTTTTTTGTGAGACAAGAGTCTTGCTCTGTCACCCACACTGGAGTGCTAGAGTTCAATGGTGAGATCACAGCTCACTGCAGTCTTGAATTCCTAGGCTCAAGATATCCTCCTGCTTCAGCTTCCTGTGTAGCTGGGACCACAGGCATGTGCCAGCACACCTGGCTAACTTATTTTTCATAAAGACAGGGGTCTCACTATGTTAGGCTGGTCTCGAACTCCTGGGTTCAAGTGATCCTTATGTATCAGCCTCCCAAAGTGCTGGGATTACAGGTATGAGCCACCACACTTGGCCTTCTTTCTTTTCTTTCCAATCCATTTGTTTTTTATTTCTTTTTCTTGCTTTATTGCACTAGCCAAGATTTCCAGTGCTGAACAGGAGTGATGACAGTGGGCATCCTTGTCTTTCTCCCAATCTCAGAGGGAAAAGTATCAGTGCATTTGTAGATATTCTTTATCAGAGCAGCTTCCTTTTTAGAAGCTTGTGTTTTTGTTTTGTTTGTTTTTTCATGAGCGAGTGTTGAACTTTTTATCTGAGTTTTCCAAATACTTTTTCCATTGAGTTTTTTACTTTAACCATCATATTGCCAAAAGTCTGCATTTGTTATTTCCTCTGAATTCTCACAGGTAGTGCCTGGTTTCCTTTTATTTTGGTGATCTTGGTTCATTCGAATATGCAGGAAATCTGGGGATCTAAATCCAGAATGATTCAGAGAGCTGGAGGAAGGGGGCTGCCCTGGCTTAACTTGGCTCATTCCCAGGCCAACACCTCACCGTGCTCCATGTCCCCACTGCTGCCACCCTTAGTATCTCTTTTCCCCCTTATTGGCCACATCCAGGCTGTCAGCAGTGAGTCCTGTGGTCAGTCTTCGAAATGCGCAGGGCTGGGCTGTCGGGTGCGTCAGCGCCCATCGCGTGCACTCTGGGCTGCTGTGTCCTGCTGCAGATGCTCAGCAGCTGTGGCCCTGGGGTAGGGGGGTGGGCGCTGGGCAAGGTGCTGAATTGAACCGCCCCCTTGCATGCCAGCTCTGTGACCAAAACTGTTCTCTCCTCTCCTCCTCGCTGCCCGCCGGCCCCTCTGTCTGCAACCGCCTGCTGGCCTCTGCATGGCAGAAGTCCTCCAGCTCTGCATCCTCTGAGGCCTCGGAAACCTGCCAGTCCGTTAGCGAGTGCAGCTCCCCCACCTCGGTCAGTGCTCCCAGCCCGGCCCCAGGATAGTCACCAGCTGCCCCTCCTATCCGTGCCCTCTCCACCTGGTGCCATTACCACACAGAGGGCCTGGGTTCAGCCAGGGGTGCGTGCACACAGCACCTGTCCCCAAGAGACAAGCCGCCTGGCCACCTCCTACAGTCACTGCCCACACAGCCACATCTTACCCCTGGGCCTGGTGGGACTGAGGGGCCACGGTCACACTCCATGTTCTGCCCTTGGCTGTGACTGTGAACCAGAGGCCCTTCATAGCCCTGGACACCGTGAGCCTCAGCCACAGTGAGGGGCCCCCGGGCTGTAGATGGTAGGGCCAAGGGTCCCCCTGACCTGCCACACCCTCCCTGCAGGACTGGTCCAAGGTTGGCTCCCACGAGCAGCCCTCAGGTGCCACTCTGCAACGGAGGAAGGACCGAGTGGAGCTCCTGAGAGACACAGAGCCAGGCCCTGCCAGTGGGGGCACCCTGGGCCCCAGCGGGGAAGAGGCACCACGACCCCGGATGTCCCCTGCCACCATCGCGGCCAAGGTAGGCTGGCCAGGGCCCCCCTTCACGCCCAGGTTAGTCCCAGGAGGCCCAGCCAGTGGCCTCAGGGCCAGCTCCAACCACCTGGCAGGGCTGCCTGGAGTTTGGGCAGAGGGGATTGGGGGCACAAGGCTTCAGCCTGCACTTTCCCACCCTCAGCACAGCGAGGAGGTGTCCCCCGCAGCCAGTGACCTGGCCATGGTGCTGACGCGCGGCCTGAGCCTGGAGCACCAGAAGAGCAGCCGGGACTCGCTGCAGTACTCCAGCGGCTACAGCACGCAGACCACCACGCCCTCCTGCTCTGAGGACACCATCCCCTCCCAAGGCAGGCCTGCGGGGCTGGGGTGGGACCAGGGATGGCTGGGACTTCGCCATCCAGGAGGGCCCCGTCCTTCCCCCTCTGTGCTCACCCTGGTGGGCTGGGGGCAAGGAACCACCTGGGCCCCCGGCCTTACTGCGTCCCATGCCCCCAGGCTCCGACTACGACTGCTACTCTGTGAATGGGGATGCAGACAGCGAGGGCCCGCCTGAGTTTGACAAGTCATCCACCATCCCGCGCAACAGCAACATCGCCCAGAACTACCGCCGCCTGATCCAGACCAAGCGCCCAGCCTCCACTGCTGGGCTGCCCACCGCGGGGCTGCCCACGGCCACTGGCCTGCCCTCGGGCGCACCCCCTGGCGTGGCCACCATCCGCCGCACGCCCTCCACCAAGCCTACCGTGCGCCGCGCCCTGTCCAGCGCTGGCCCCATCCCCATCCGGCCGCCCATCGTCCCTGTGAAGACGCCCACGGTGCCTGACTCACCCAGCTACATGGGGCCCACACGGGCAGGCAGCGAGGAGTGCGTCTTCTACACCGACGAGACCGCCTCACCCCTGGCACCGGACCTTGCCAAGGCCTCCCCAAAGAGGCTCAGTCTGCCCAACACAGCCTGGGGCAGCCCATCCCCAGAGGCAGCCGGGTACCCCGGGGCAGGTGCCGAGGACGAGCAGCAGCAGCTGGCGGCCAACCGGCACAGTCTGGTGGAGAAGCTGGGGGAGCTGGTGGCGGGTGCCCACGCACTGGGCGAGGGCCAGTTCCCCTTCCCCACTGCTCTGTCGGCCACCCCCACGGAGGAGACACCCACCCCGCCCCCAGCCGCCACCAGCGACCCCCCGGCCGAAGACATGCTGGTGGCCATCCGGCGTGGGGTCCGGCTCCGCAGGACCGTCACCAACGACAGGTCGGCGCCCCGCATCTTATGATGGCACCACCCTCCCCATCCTCTCGGGCCCCAGTGCGAGCAGGTGGCCTGGTCTGTGAGCCACAGGCACTCAAAGCAAAGGCCCAGCCAGGAGAGAGGACAGAACCAGGGCAGAGGCCATGCCACTTTACAGAAAGAGACACCTCACTTGGATTCCAGCATTTAAACGAGAAGTGACTTCTTAGCAAGCCTGGCCGGGACGGAGCCTGCAGGCCTGGGCCTGGTTCGGGGTCTGTTTTATGCTCTTCTGTCCCTCCTCTTCCTCCTCTCGGGCCCTGCCTCTTCCATACCCGTGAGCACCAGGGCCAGGGCCAGGGCCCCGCCCACAGCAGAGGGGCTGGGCTGGCCTCCCTCTCACCATCCCGGCCTCTCCCAGGGCTGGTCCTGCCTCAGCTCCTCCTGGAATGCTGGCCCCCTCTCCCCTGCCTGAGCCCCCCTCCTCCCCTCTTGCCTTCTCTCTGCCTCTCCCAGGCCTCTATCTCCGGGAAGCAGAGCGGCTGTGGAGGGCAGGTGCGTGCTGGGCTGGATGTCTGCTGGGGGCTGGGGGCCAGGGCAGCAGGTTGGAGTTGGGCAGCCAGGCCCTCCCGTGTGGGAAAGGAGTTTCAGGGCCCACGCCAAGTCTCAGGGAGGAAACCAGGGGCTGCCTGGGGAGTCCCGGGGGCCCTGTGGTGGCTCCCACCCCTCGCCTCCCCAACCCCGTGAGGCTGGCTGGAGGGGGCCAGGGCAGTTCCTTGGAAACTAGGGCAGCAGGGTTAGGAGGCCGGAGGCCCTAGGGTCACCGGCCAGCCACACAGGCACCGTTTTCAGATGTTCACTTCTCATTGGGTACATCAATCCTTTAACTTTGGGGTCACAGTTTCAGCCACCTTTGGAAGGAGGGGACTGGAGCAGTAGGAGGTGTGGGGTCATTTTATGAATATAATAAAATGGAGCTGGCTGTGGACGAGGGCTGTGTGTGGGGGTGAGGGGATGATACAGGGTGGGTGTCTGGGAGCACCTGGGGGACAGCCCCCCCCCCGTGGCCTGGTGGTCCTATGGCAGGAGGAGAAGGGGGGGGACTTGGCTCCCCCAGAGCCCTGGGAAAGCTACTGTTCTCTCTGGCGTCTTGAGCGTAGCCAAAATAGGGTTGGGAGGCTCCCGGCCTGTCTGCTGTGGTCTGAGCCAGCTGCAAGCCCAGGTAGGGGAGCGAGTCTGGGAAGATTGGCTTTGACTCTCTGTTGCCAGAGGAGATGCCATCCCAGGACGGCCCCCACTGTAGTCCAGGCTTGCGCTGGCAGCGGGGGCAGGGGGAGGGGCAAAGCTGCCCCCACCCCACGCACCAAGTCACGCCAAGTCTCAGCAGGTAAAAGCACGTGAGCCTAAGGCAAGCGGAGGAAGTCCTGGTGGCCCCGCAGGTCAGGAGGGAAAGCAGGGCTCGGAGGGCATTGTGGCCCCAGGGCAGGGTCCTACCTGGGGGTCAGGAGCACCTTGGTCTTGATGGAGTGGAGCTGGGTCTGAGCCTCCCAGGCTTGAGCTCCTGGAAGTTCTTGTGCGGTGAGTTGGGACCCCGGCAGGGCAGCTCCTGGGTAAGTCTGGGCACCAAGCAGGCCCTGATGTGCACGGAGTCTCATCAGAGAGAGCTGATGGAGAATGGTCCCTGTAAGTCACTAGGTCCAACAATTGCCTGGCCGAGCACTCAACCCGTGGAGCTCAGGCCAACATCAGGGCCCCTGTTTTAGGGGCCAGGAGAGCAGGTGACCAGTGTGGGGAGTCTTGGGTGGAATTTCTGCCGCACATTCTCCCCAGGGCTGCAGGGGTCTGCTGAGGCAGGGCGGTGGAGCAGGATTCAGGATGTGGTGGGAATAGTGTGAGGGGCAGTGGGTGGGCAGGCCTGGGCTTCAGAGGTCCTGATGGGAAAGGAGGCAGGGGCTTCCCAGAGAGGGGGGCTCGTGTGGCACAGCCCCCACCAACTCCGCCGTGTCCCTCCCCTGCAAGCCCTGGGGGCTGTACATACTCTACCCCATCCCCTTGTCCATCCTGAGACCACCCCTGCCGCCCTTGCATCGACGTAGCGACCACCTCGTAGGCCCACCCACCTCGGGATCCGAGCCAACCATCCCACATCACAAACTTTGGTTTGGGGGAGTTTACGTTTGTTTAATTTCTCATTTTGTACAGAGAAATATTCTTTTCAAAAGCGTCTTTTGACTGAAGTAACTTTCCTGGTGCTGTTAACTCGTTCCTTTTCTTAATTTATTCCCCTACCCCAGGCAGCCCTCCTGGTTCCTACTCACCCTTCCCCCCCTCCCCTACCCTCCATCCCATACGAACCATTTTGTTGCTTTTCTTTCTGTCAGATTTTGGAAAAATTCTCTTCTCCTCCCCGCCCCCTCCACACCATCCTCCCCCTGATTTAAATAGTCACTGCTACAAGTAACAGATGCACTGTGAAGATTCCAGTATTAATAAAGGTGTACTGTAATTAACACCCCTGCCTCTGCCTGGCTGCTTTCCCGCCCCATCCCCACACCTCACCTTTCCTACCCCAGATCCCAGCTGCAGGGGGCCAGGCTGGGGGCTCCCGGAGGATCTCAGATCTCCATGTGGGGGCCAGGGCCAGACCTGGGTCTCTGAAATGCCCCACAGGTGTCCCTGCTAGGGGCTGCCTGGGGGCAGCCAGATGGAGGGAGGGAGGGAGGATGGCAAGGGTCAAGGCGAGGGGATCAGCCCAACACCGCCTCCCCCAACCCAGGCTTACAGAGGCCCCTGGGCTAGGCAGATCCGGAACTCCATCCTTGGCATCCTTCTCATTCCACATCCCTTGGGCAGGCTCCATCCACTCCGAATCCACACCCTCAGCCCCGCCCCCATTGACTTCCTGTGCTTGGCCACCTCCCATCCCCTCCAGGTTCACCCCTGAAGATGCAAAGCAAAGCAAACCAAAGGAAGCGGGGTGTTTAATAGAAAAAAGAAACTGGAAGAGCATCCTCTATGGCTAGATGTGGCACTTGGCACCGCCCTCTGCCCCTAGCTCCCCAGTCTGCCAGGCTGGGGGGTCCTAAAATGGCCACGTGCTGCCTGTCTCCCTGCAACCCACGGCTGTGGCCTCACTGCTGCGGGCCACAGGAGGCTTAGCACCCCCTTCAGGAGGGGGACAGTGAGGGCAGCGCCAGGAGGGGCCAGGAGCTGTGTCCCCATCCACCTTCAGGTCCCCAGGTCCCCTCCACTCCAGGTGAGGCCATGGCAGCTATGGAAGGCAGGAAGCTGAGCCCTGCTGTGGCGCAGAATCCCCCCAAAGGAAAAACCCCCTTCCCTGGGGTCCTCTCCCAAGGGGGGTCTCACCACCACCCCTCGAAGTCTCAGGTCCAGTTGAACTCCTGTGGGAGCTGGTCTGGCTGCCCCTATCTGCAGTCACCATCCAGAGTGCTCAGGGCAAGAGGCCCTCGCCCTGTGCCCTGACCGGCCTCGCCAAGCCTGTGGAGTGAGGCGGGGAGCTGTGGGACCACGGGGGCGGAGGGTACAGCTGGGTGGCCGCATATTGCAATGAGGGCTCTGGGCAGTAAGACTGAGGACTTGGCACCTCACAGTCCTGCCAGTTTAGGATGGAGCTTTGTTTACCTGCAAGGGGTAGGAAAAAAAAAAAAAAAGACTGCAGCAGTGTTCAAGACCACCGTCCCCACCAAACCAAGCCACGTGTGCTGGTCCCCCACCCTACCCAGGGCCCATCCTGGCTTCCAGAAATGGCTTGTAGCCCTGGGGAGCGGAAGATATGCCCGGGAGAATGCCGGCCCTGCCAGCTGGCCTAGGCCCAGATGCCCAACCTCCCGCCTCCAGGCCCCATCCCCTGAGAGCTCCTTACAGCAGGAGCAGTACAGCAGCTCCATGACCCGGAAGCAGTTGTCCAGCAGGGCTTTGGGCCGCACCAGCTTCAGGTTCGGCCCTGGGGCATTCAGGAGGGACAACACGGATTCCACCTTGGGGCTGACCTCCACATCCTGGAAAGGAGGAAACCATCAGGAGCGGCGGCGAGATGGGGCCGCACCCCAGGAGAGCCGTGAGCGCTGTCCAGTCACCTGGAGCTGCCCAAACCCCAGAAGAAGGACCAGACATCCTGTGACTATGAGCCTGGATAGCTATTTCTCACCATCTTCTTCCTGTGGGCGTGGGGAGGGTCCCAGATGCCACCTCTCACCCATGCACAGCTCAGAGGCTTTGCTTTTTTTCCATCCTTAGAAAAATGAGTAAAGGGCTTAGGCCAAGACAGTGAGGAAAGTGGGGTATCTCGCGCCCAGGCACGGCCACCCACCACTGCATGAGGACCCCCTGACCTGGGGGAAACTGTCCCTCAGGAAGGAAACACCTCCATCAACTCCAAGGAACAAGAGAAGGCCCTCAGAGGGACACTGAGGCTTAAGTCACATACACAGGGCAGGGTGTCCAGCTCCAAGCTGGTGTGGTTTCTCTCCACGATACGCAACAACAGGGTCATGTGGGGTGTACCGTGGCACCGAGGGAAGGAAGTCCCTGAACAGGAGGTCAGGGCCACTGCAGAAAGCATCGTGGGAAACGTGGGGGTGATCTTCTGGAAGGGGGCGACCACCCAGGCAGCATGTCCTGGGCCAAATTGTCCCTCTCCTCCCCCAAAAATCTGTGTCTTCATCCTATCCCTTGGTACCTGTGAATGTGACCATATTTGGAAAAACGCTCTTTGCAGAGGTAATTAAGTTCAGTATCTTAGAAGGACATCATCCTGGATTTCGAGTGGGCTCTAAATCCAATGCCTGATGTCCTTGTAAGAGAAAGGTCACAGAGACAAGGAAACACAGGGCAGAAAGCCATGAAAAGACCGAGACGGCCAGACACCGTGGTTCAACCTGTAATCCCAGCACTTCGGGAGGCGGAGAGAGGCATATCACTTGAGGCCAGGAGTTCAAGCCCAGCCTAATCAACATGGCAAAACCCCGTCTCTACTAAAAATACAGGCGTGGTGACGGGCATCTGTAATCCCAGCTACTTGGGAGGCTGAGGCAGGAGAATTGCTTGAACCTGGGAGATAGAGGTTGCAGTGAGCCGAGATTGCACCACTGCACTGCAGCCTGGGCGACAGAGTGAGACTCCGTCTCAGGAAAAAAAAAAAAAGCCACCACAGAGGCCAGGTAGGGTGGCTCATGCCTGTAATCCCAGGACTTTGGGAGGCTGAGGCAGGAAGATCCCTTGAAGCCAGGGGTTCAAGACCAGCCTCGGCAACATAGCGAGACCCCATCTCTAAAATAATAAATAAAATGAAATGAAATAAAAAAGAAAAAGCCACCAAGGAGATCAAGGAGTCTCCTGACTTTGTAGGAATTGAGAGCCTCCCCACCAGTCTCGTCCCAGGAAAGCTCCAGGCAGCTGCAAAAACAGGTGCTGGTCCCTAAGCCCTTTCACCATCGGAAGCTCACAGTTGGCCTGGGAAGTTCTGCCCACAGGCTGGGCCTTGTCAGCAGCTGGCTGGGCTGGGCAGCAGGTGGGTCCCCGGGACAGGTGTGCATCAGAGTCCTGAGGAGGGCTGGTGGGGACGGGGAGAGGCCCCATAGCACACACGGCCCACGTGGGTCATCTTGCCACCTTCCTTTTTACTACGACTGAGGCATTTTAGAGGACAATATCCCTGAGGCCTCAGAGCAATTTCTCTGAGCAGGGCGGGGATGGGGGACCTCTTTTTTATTTTTAATTAACTAAAGTCCATAATTTACATTAGCGTTCACACTCTGTGTTGTACAGTTCTGTGGGTTGTGACAAATGCATGATGTCATGTATACACCGTGAACGTATTATACAGCATCCTTTTTTTTTTTTTTTTTTGAGATGGAGTTTTTCACTCTTGTCGCCCAGGCTGGAATGCAATGGTGCGATCTCAGCTCACTGCAACCTCTGCCTCCCAGGTTCAAGCGATTCTCCCCCCTCAGCCTCCCAAGTAGCTGGGATTACAGGTGCCCGCCACCAGGCCTGGCTAATTTTTTTATTTTTAGTAGAGATGGGGTTTCACCATTTGGCCAGGCTGGTCTTGAACTCCTGACCTCAGGTGATCCACCCATCTCGGCCTCCCAAAGTGCTGGGATTACAGGCATGAGCCACTGCTCCAAGCCTGCAGCGTTTTACTGCCCTAAACATTCCCTGTGCTCCATCCATTCTTCCCCTCTCCCCCTACCCTGCCTCCAGGACCCTCGTGTTGCAGAAACAAAGAGGGTACGATGACTTGCCCAGGATCCAGACGGAGAGAGGCAGAGCCTAGAACAGAGTCTCAGAGGCATCGCCTGTCCCCGGAGCCCAGCTGTCATGGCCACCACGGCCACCTCTTCCTTCCGCAGGCCTCTTTGCCTGCACCCCTCCCCCACTTCTCCCATGCCCCTCGGCTTGTGCCCATCTTTCCGTGTGTTCATCCTTTCCCTCACCAGCCCTTGGCCACACCTCATAGATTCATACACGCGCATGCTCACACACACACATGAACACACGTGTGCACACACATGAGCCCCGCCTGCCACCCTTCCTCACGACTCACCATGAGGCCCTTCTGGACATTCAGCAGCAGCGTCTGCACCTCCTGCAGGTACTTCCAGGACGGGTGGCCGTCGAGCAGCACGTCCTGCACCGACTCAGTGGCACTGAGACTCACCAAGACCCACAGATACCGCAGCTCCCGCTCGCTCACCCGGGCCCTCTGCTGCGGAGACAGAGAAGTCACTGCAACCCCGGAGACACAGGCCTCTGGGCTCTGACCAATCTGACCAGCCCCTCACCAGGAACTTGCCCCTGCACAGGGAGCAGACACGGGCTGTGCACTGCGGACAGTGAACAAACGTGTGCCTGGGCCAAGGGCCAGCCTGCTCTTGGGGCTGAGGAGAGGCCTCAGGCCAGCAGCACCACCTGCCAATGCCAGCGCGCCTCTGAAGCTGGGCCCACCGGATGTTGCAGGAGGCAGGGTCCCCCCAGCCCAGGAAGGGATTCTTACCAGCCTGGTGACATTGGCGATTCTGAACACCCCCTCGTAAGGCACACTGATCTTGTAGTTGATGGGGAAGTAGTGTTTCTAGAGAGGCACAGGAACAAACTATGAGGCCAGAAGTAGAGATGGCCAGCAGGCTCCCCAGCCTCCCAAGTGATCTTTTTTAAGAGTTAGTATCACTCTGTCACCCAGTCTGGAGTGCAGGGGCAGGATCATGGCTCCCTGAAGCCTCGACCTCCCAGGCTCAAGCAATCCTCCCACCTCAGCCTCCCAAGTAGGTGGGACTACAGGTGTGTGCCACCACGCCCAGACAATTTTTTTTTTTTATTTTTTGTAGAGATGGGGATTCGTCATGTTGCCCAGGCTGGTCTTGAACTCCTGGGCTCAAGCAATCCTCCCGCCTCAGCCTCCCAAAGTGCTGGGGTTATAGGCATGAGCCACCACGCCCGGCCTCCAGATGAATTTTGATGTAGAAGGAGAGAACTCAGGGCCCAGCCTTTTGATGGTAGAGGTGGTCCTGTGCAGAGAAGTCTGCCTGGCTCCTAACTGGGAAAAAAACAACTCACTTTCCTCTGGGACACAGGGAGGGCGAAACAAAATACGCAGCTCCTATTAAGGCAGAAGTTTCACGCTCAAGAGTGAGGGCGTGCTACTTCAAGAAAAACATACTATTTTGTGGGTGAGAATCTTTTTTTTTTTTTTGAGACGGAGCCTGTATCTGTCGCCCAGGCTGGAGTGCAGTGGTGTGATCTCGACTCACTGCAACCTCTGCCTCCCGGGTTCACTCCATTCTCCTGCCGAGTAGCTGGGACTACAGGCGCCCGCCACAACGCCCGGCTAATTTTTTGTGTTTTTGGTAGAGACGGGGTTTCACCGGGTTAGCCAGGATGGTCTCGATCTCCTGATCTCGT
>NW_012101698.1:5253638-5255372 GCF_000951045.1 Mandrillus leucophaeus
AAAAAAAAAAAAAAAAAAGACGCAATATAGCCACACAGACATCTCCACTCTGCAAAAAAAACCAAAGACTCCAATTTCTAGGTCTTTATCTCCCCGGCTAATAAGTGCCTGGGGTTCCTCAAAGAGCTCCAGGTGTACATTCCTGAGTCAGATGGTGAGTGCCACTGTGGAGGTGGGATTAAAGTGAGATCAAAGAGCAGTGGAAGCTCCAGGAGATGGCAGGAGAGGGGTCAGTAAACGCAGACCAGGTGCATGGGTACGTTTCAGAGAAAGACAGAGAAACAGGCCATGGTCAGCTCAGGGCTGACACGGGTCCTAGAAAGGGCTCTGAATGTCCAGAGGCCTATGCCAGGTGAGCCCCGGGACACAGGGACAGGGACAGGGACACAGCTGGTGCCCACATGGTTACCATGTACTGAAGTCGGTTCCTGTACTGCAGCTTGTCCCGCAGAAAACCTGTGACAGTGCACTCCTCACTCTGCGTCAAGGGCCATATCTCCAAACGCTCGTTCCCACAGGCCATGCCAAGGAGGATCCCAATATCTGTGGACCACACCCAACAAGAGCACATGAGCACCCTCCATCTCATCCACGCTGTCCACAACGTGCAAAGCTGAGCACGACCGTCATCCGTTCGCATAGGTGACAAGCACCGATGGGAAAGGTGTGGTGGCGGGCACGGGATCTGGAATGCTTTCCCTGGGGTCTGGCTCCAGAATAGCAAGATCAGGCAGGCACGAGCAGTCCAGAGGGTCCACATCCATCCCACGCCAACCACGGGAGCCCCCCAGGAAGCACGCCCCAGGGTCGACGTCTGGTCTCCCTGCTTCTCTCGCTCCGTGAGGCAGGCACAACCTCCCGCCCAGGACAGCCTCAGCCCCTGGTGTCCGGGTGACATGTTTTCAAAGCTTGGTGCTGGGTTTTCCAAGCCAGACATTCAAGGAGATCAAATCATCCTGGATTCTGGTTTCAACTTGACAAATGGCTCTTCAGTCATCCACCCCACTTTCTTTCCTGCTCTATCTGATCTTAGCGTCCCTCCCAGCTGACTATGCCAGCGGGTCTGTCACGTTTTCCAGTCTGGTCATTCTAGGACATTAAGCAGATCTCACACTTGGCTGCGTCTCTTCTTGCAACAAACGAACCGCTGAAACATTACCATCCTTTGCCACTGAGGGTCACTGTGACTTCAAAAATAGCCTAAACGATTTCCAAGTGACTGAACAGAAAAAATAGGAGAGAATTCGCAACAAATATGAAAAAAGTTTAAGTCCATCAGAGCAGAAAGAATAAAACAGAAGTAGGCCAGCAACTACCCAAAATATCAGACTCACTAACTAGATAAATAAATTCATATTAAAACAATCAGATATAATTTTTTTTTTTTTTTTTTTTGGTCACCCTGGCTGGAGTGCGGTAGTGGGATCATGGTTCACTGCATCCTAGAACTCCCAGACTCAAGCGATCCTTCCGCCTCAGCCTCCAGAGTAGCTAGGACTACAGTTGCATGCTACTACACCTGCTAATTTTTGTATTTTTTGTAGAGACACGGTATCGCCATGTTGGCCAGACTTGCCTCGAACTCCTGAGCTCAAGCAATTCTCCTGCCTCAGCCTCCCAAAGTGCTGGGATTATAGGTGTGAGCCACCGTGCCTGGCCCATTTTTCATATATTCAAATGAAAGTTTTTGTGTTTGTGGTTTTGGGTCGTTGGGGCTTTTTTTTTTTTTTTTTT
>NW_012101698.1:5255980-5262410 GCF_000951045.1 Mandrillus leucophaeus
GCCAAGTAGCTGGGATTACAAGCAAGCGCTACCACACCCAGCTGATATTTGATATTTTCAGCAGAGATGGGGTTTCACCATATTGGCCAGGCTGTTCTCAAACTTCTGGCCTCAAGTTGATATCCCTGACTCTGCCTCCCAAAAGTGCTGGATTTACAGGCATCAGTCACCGAGCCCAGCCATACACCCAACTCATTTCATTTTAATAATTAATACTTGATGTTGGCCAAATAGGGCTGTCCTGGAAAGCAACTTAGCAATTTCTGTTATTAATGGATTTAATAGTATCTGTACTCTTCAAACCACTAAGCCTTAAAAATGTCAATACCCTATCACCAACTAAATTCACTTCTAGGAATAAATTGGAAGAAAAATAAAAAAGATATAACCAAAAAATTATGAACAAAGATGTACAGGGCAGCATTTATTTCATAACAGTGAAAATATGGAAATGGCCTAGATGTTCCATAATAATGCACGTAGCCAATAAAAACCACATTGCCAAAGACATGGCTGTGCTATGAGAAAAATTAGATATGCTTAGTGAAGCTTAAAAATAGCGTGACTCAACACTGTCTGTGTTCCTACCATGACTACCAAATCTCTATGGGAGATTTTTTCATGTTTTTCTTTTCAAATAGGGTCTTGTTTTGTTGCCCAGGCTGGAGTGCAGTGGCACCATCATTGTTCACTGAGACCTCGAACTCCTGGGTTCAAGCAATCCTCCCTCCTCAGCCTCCCAGTAGTTGGTACTACAGGCACCACCACCACCACACCCAGTTAATTTAAAAAAAAATATGTAGAGACGAGGCTGGTCTCAAACTCATATGCTCAAGCGACGCTCCCACCTTGGCCTCCGAAAGTGCAGGGATTACAGGCATGAGTCACCACACTTGGCCTTGGCCTTTCAGGGCACTTTTTATGTTCTATAATCCATATCTATTATCGTTACAGACAAAAGCAATAACCATCCTCTTTTTTTTTTTTTTTTTTGACAAAAGCAGTCAGGCAGGCTGAGTCACCTCCCGAGCCACCCCCAGCTATGAGTAGGAATTACTGATCGGATTTTCCCCACTCCCCAGCATCTTGGAAGACTTTGTCCTTACAGCCCCTCTGGTCTGAGCCACACCACCTATTTGCTGCCTCCCCACTGCCTTCTCCAAACCTGCCCTGCTCAGGCCTCCCGCCTGGCCTTTGCCACTACGGGACCTCCCACCGGAGTGCCCTTGATCAGCTCAAAGCCTCAGGCCTCCTCAAGCCCTGTACCCCACATAGCCCCACATGTTTTGCTAAGTTGCAAGTTTGCAACCTATCTTGCACTTCCTCTCTCTCTCTTCCCCTGTGCCTGATACAGTATTGGGCCAGAGGGACAGATAAACACGAACTAAACCAGTGTTTGGCCCTTTAACATCTGCTTGCTTTCTGTTCTAAGTCCTGAATCCCTCGGCTTGGCACCCACCCTTGCAGGTCAAGATCATCCCTGCCTCCTAGGCTCATGCTTTGCCCTGCACTGGGTACGCTCTCACACTACAGACCTCTTTCAAAGCCTCCCAGAGACTCCTCTCCCCCCATCACCCCACCAGGGTCTCCCCTGCCTGCACCAGCCCCCATCGGTCTCTGTCTCTAGCACCACCTTCCCCATTCACTCACGACCTTGACTTTGGTATGTGAATCCATAACACAGTTAAACACTGCACAGCCCAGCGTGCTAAGCGCTTCACATGTGCATTTGGGGATTTGCCCCAAGCAGGAGAAATGGGAGCAGAGCTGGTTAAGGCACAGGTCGTCCTGCCTGCCCCAGAGTCTCTGCTCAACCAGTCGAGGACGCGGCCAGAGAATCTACCTTTCTAATAAGGTCCCAGGTAAAGCTGTGGCTGGGGGTCTAGAACCATAGACCTAGAGCAGCAGTTGCAAGCTGGTGTCCCAAGGGCCACCTCTGGTCCACAGGGATTTCACATAACAATTAAAACTTTCAGCTTTTCTTTAAAAAAATCAATATCTCTGTCCACACTGGGTCTTTTTTCCTGTGTGGTCATCACCATTGGCCGTCTACTCCACCCGTCAACCCTACAGCAGCTGCCCTTCTCTGTGTCCCGTCTGGGGCCTTGGGGACCCGGCAGCTGTGGCCTCAAGGCAAGAACTGTGCCTTGGAATGACACTGAGCCTCCCAGCCTGGCATGGTGGGCACACAGACTGCCCTGGAAATGCTGTCCACAGATGATCTGCCTCTCCCCCAGCTGGGCAGCCTTCCTCTGAGACTGCAGCCCAAACATCACTGCTAAGTGTAAGTTTCCTTTTTTACTGCCTCCACCCACCCAGAGAAACAGATTAACAGAGAGGCACCAGGCAAGGACAGCACAGCCCCAACCTCAAGGCCACTGTCCCCCACATACTGTATACACCAGGAACCCCACAGCCAATGCCACCCCTGACCTTAGTCAGGATACCCACCCTGCCTTTGTCTTAGCCCAGAGTTAAGAACCCACAAGACAGGCTGGGCAAGGAGGCTTATGCCTGTAATCCCAGCACTTTGGGAGGCCGAGGTAGGTGGATCACCTGAGGTCAGAAGTTTGAGACCAGCCTGGCCAATGGTGAAACCCCATCGCTACTAAAAATACGAAAATTAGCCAGGTGCAGTGGCAGGTGCCTGTAGTTCCAGCTACTCGGGAGGCTGAGATATGAGAATCATTTGAATCTGAGAGGCAGAGGTTGCAGTGAGCTGAGATTGCGCCACTGCACTCCAGCCTGGGTGACAGAGTGAGACTCCATCTCAAAAAAAATAAAAATAAAAATAAAATAAATAAAACAAGCTGCCAGACAGAGAGGAGGCTGAAGAACCGTGTGAGTACAGTACTCCCTTCCTTGTTCCCTGGCCCTAGGTGGGGGGCAGGAGGGGCTTGCCCCCTCTCTGATATGACCCCATGTGCAGTGACAAGTGAGGCTTGTCACCCCCAGCCCCGGGCACCAAATCTGAACCTGTGCAGTGGGTTAAATAGCATCTCCTCCAAATCCACGTTCACCCGAACCCCAGAATGTGACCTTGTTTGGAAATGTGGTATTTGTGAAGTAGAAGGTAGGACCAACTCCAGAGGCGGAGTCCTGACACTGGACTAAATTGAGGACTAGTGAAAACAGGGATGGACGGGGCAGAAGCAGCATACCAAAAGACATGCCCAGCAGTGTGCTATGTCAGTTTACCATTGCCATGGCAACGTCTGGGAGTTACCGCCCCTTTCCATAGCAATGACCCAATGGCCCAAAAAGTTACTAGAAATGTCTGCATAAACTGCCCCCTTATCTGCATGCAATTAAAAGTTGGTATAAATATAACTGCAAACGGCCCTAAGCTGCTCCTCAGTACGCTTCCTCTGGCACAGCCCTGCTCTGCAGGAGCTGGCACGGAGCTGTAATGCCTCTTCAGTAAAGCTGTCTTCTACCCACCAGCTTGCCTTGAATTCTCTCCCAGGCAAAGCCAAGAACCCTTGCAGGCTAAGCCCCCTTGGGGGCTCGACTGTCCTGTGCCACTTACAGGCGTTATTAAATGAAGGATGTCAAGATGAGGCCATCCTGGATTTAGGCAGGTCCCTAAAACCAGTGACTAGTGTCCTAGGAAGAAGAGGAGCGGACACAGAGACACGCAGAGGGAAAAACCACATAAAGACAGAGGGAGATCTGAGTGACTAGGCCACAGGCCAAGGAGGCCAGGAGCCACCAGGAGCTGGAAGAGGCAAGGGAGGCTCTTTCCCAGCACCTTTGGAGGGAACACAGCTCTGCAGGCACCCTGATCTCACACTTCCAGTCTCCAGAACTGTGAGACCATACGTTGCTGTTGCTCTAAGCCACCCAAAGCATACTAATTGGTTATGGCAGCCCAACTTCCTCAGCACCCCAGTCCCTGGGCACCAGCCCCCACCTAAATCTGCTGCTCTCCCTCTCCCTCATCCCCCAGCCAGTTCTTGCCTGGTCCTAAGACCTGCCTCCTGGAGCTTTTACCCCTCTCCCTTGCTTTTCTTTCTCTCTTTTTCTTTTCCTTTCTTTTTTTTTTTTTTTTTAAAGACAGGGTCTCACTGTGTTGCCCAGGCTGCAGTGTAGTGATGTAATCCTTGCTTACTGCAGCCTCAACCTCCTGGGCTCAAGTGATCCTCCCACCTCAGCCTCCTGAGTAGCTGAGATTACAGATGTATGCCACCACACCTGGCTAATTTTCGTTTTTTTAGAGATGGAGTCTCACTATGTTGCCCAGCCTGGTTTCAAACTCCTGACCTCAAGCCATCCTCCTGCCTTGGCCTCCGACAGCGCTGGGATCAGAGGCGTGAGCCACCAGCCCAGCATCCCTTGCCTTTCATTCGCACCTCCACCTCCAGAATGACCCTTATTCCCTCCTGTGCAGACGGCGACAACAGCAACTCCTACAAACACCGCCAGACTCATCTTCAAGAGCAGAGGAACTCCCAATCATGACGACACCCCCGCCAGGCTCTCAAATCCTCCAGGGCTGCCTGCTGTGGGGAGGGATGCACGCTTTGCCTGGCTTTCAAGGCCTCTGCCAACTGGGTCCAAACCAGCTCCCAGCCTGGCCTCACCATCCCACCGCCGAACCTTTGCTCACACTGGCCCCTCTCCCTGAAACACCGGCCTTACGACCCCAGGTCTACCCGTGTGAGCACCACCCCACCTTCTAGACCATTTCCAGCAGCCCCTCCCCCACACTGCACCCCTGCTTCTCATGACCTAGGGGCTTCCAGAACATTGGGTCCAGCTGAGTCCTTCCACCCGTCCCTAATGTCCCAACCCTTTGTTGTATATTTTCTCAAGGGCCAGGGTGGACCCAGCTCTCCTCTGAATCCCTCGCAGGCTCATACCCCGAACCTCAAACAATTCCCGAGCACTCAACCCTGTGCCAGGCGTTGGAGACAGAGGCACGAGACAGCAAGGTCCTTGTTGTCATGGCAGTGACTCTGCAGTGGGCACGTGGGAGGCACCAGAAAAATGTGTTGAATTTGAGTCAATTAAATTGAATCTTGGAGACAGGGGATCTTGGTCTGGCCTCCCACCCAGTAGGCATGAGAGGCTTCCAGATCCTTTTTTTCCTTTCTGTCCTCATTTCAACTTATTTTTCTTTTTACCAACAGTGTTATCATTCTGCTTTTTAATTCTGTTCTGTTAGGAGGGAGGGTTGGAGGGGACCAGGCTGCCTTCTCCAGGCACCTGGCTGCTCTTCTGCCGTGGGTCTTGGATCCCTGGACACTTTCACCAGCCCCCGCCCCACCCCCCACCGGCCACACCCAGGACTCTGCCTCTGCTGCCCGCACGGGGCTCCCCAGCGCCCACAAGCCTGGAAAGGTGAGATGCTGCCACCTACCCCCAGTGCCTGCCCCGACCTAAGACCACCCTGAGGACCATGCCCACCCAGCCAGAACCGCCCACTCAGCTTGCCCGTCAGAGCCTGAAGTCAGCGGCAGACAAGGCAGAGGCTGGCCGTGGGAATCCCAGAGGATGTCTGCAGTCCGACTGTTAAGCATCGCAACTTCTCACCAGCAAGAATGCCCTGGTTGCTATGGTTACAGCAGATCCTGGATCTAGGCCAAGGCCTCCCAGGGCAGGTCCCCAGGGACTCCCCAGTACTCACAGCGCAGCCAGGCGAAGCCCCGGGGCATGGTGGTGTTCCTCGTCCCCCTGAGAGCTCAGGCGCTGTCCCCAGCAGTGTGTCCACAGAGGCCTAAGTACGGCCTACATGGCCTCGGGGCAGCAGAGGTGGCCACTGAGTCAGGGAAGGGCTGGCCCTGGAGGAGTGGCCAGGCTGCAGGATCGGGCAGGTGCCCCAGGGGCAGCAGCTGCCCTTATCTGCCCGGCAGCGTGGAGGACAGCCTGGGGGCGGTGGCTGCAAGTCCCATGGCAGCCCAGAAGCAGGTCTGAGCCGGTGGCTTCGGGGGTCTTTCGGGGTCTTCCTTTCCAAGGAGCAGGAGGAGAGAGTCCCTGGCAGGCCCCTCGGAATCTGGGGCTGGGTGACGCTTTCTCTGATTTCTCCGACTGCAGCTGCTCAGTGTGAAATCTGGCTCTGGGAAGAGAAAGGAGGAGAGAAACTGATTATGTAAGAGCAGCACTGCCACTCAGCCATCAGCCACAGTGCACACCGCACCCACAGCCTGCACAGGACCACCCGGCCCTGGCAGCTGGACACGGCTCACATGAGAAATGACTTCAGAATGTCCAAGCAGCCCTGGCCCATGAGTGAGTTACGATGACACCAGCTGGCAGCCTGGGGCCTGAACAAAAGCAGGACCAAAGAATGAACAGGTGGTTTGAGTTCACACACTGAGGGCCGTGGTAGAGTCCATGAATGACTCGGGCTGCAGGACAGGTTAAAAAAGCCGATGAGTTCCCACTCCGAAAACAATGCTAGACGTGGTGGCTCATGCCTATAATCCCA
>NW_012101698.1:5264770-5266071 GCF_000951045.1 Mandrillus leucophaeus
TGCAGTGAGCTAGGATCGCACCACTGCACTCCAGCCTGGGTAATACAGTGAGACACTGTCTCAAAACACAAAAATAAAAAATAAATTACCTTGCTAGACCTATACTGCGATGTCCATCAGTTGGGGCAGTAAGGCCCTGCTCATCCTGTGGGCTTCACTCCCCGCTCCTTTCCTAAGACACATGCTTTGTTTTTGGTTCCTCTGTCCCCTGTCCAAAAACCGAGACCACCTCCCCAGGGAGGGAACATGGAACTTGAATTAGAATCCTGGCAGTTCAGAGCCTGTGCCCCAGCCCTTAAGAGGTGGTGCAATTTCATGTTCAGGACACACACAGCCTGTGACAAACCCCAAGCACCCACTCAATTTGCTGTATAACAAATCACCCCAAAATACAGTGACTGAAAACAATCATGTGTTATTTTTCATGAATGACAGGTTGGCTGGGACTTAGCTGATCTAGGCTGGACTTGGCTGATCTGGGCTTGGCTCAGCTGATCCAGGGTGGGCTGGGCTGATCTGGGCTGAATTTGGCTGATCTAGGTTGGACTTGGCTGATCTAGGCTTGGCTCTGCTGATCCAGGTTGGGCTTAGGTAATCTAGGCTGGGCTTGGCTGATCTAGGCTGTACTTGACTGATCTAGGCTGAACTTGGCTGATCTAGGCTGAACTTGGCTGATCTAGGCTGTACTTGACTGATCTAGCATGGGCTTGGCTGATAGTCTGAGCTACTTGGGAGGCTGAGGCAGGAGGTTCGCTTGAGCCTAGGAGATCAAGGCTGAGGTGGGCTTGGCCATGTGAGTTGCTGTAACCAATGGGATATACTTGGACATTGGGACTTTCCCTCTATTGCTGCCAGGGGGCCTTCATGTCATGTAAGTAATCCTGGTAGCCTGCTAGAGGAGGCATTGCTGAAGCCCCAGACATTTGATGGAGGCTATTCTAGATGAGCTGGCCCCAGTCAAGTCATCCCAGCATCCTAGTCCACCCATAGAATCATGAGCTATAATAAATATTTATTTATTTTAAGCCATTAAGTGTTAGGGTGGTTTGTTACATAGTAGGAGCTAACTGATACACCACAAAGGTCCACCATCCCCAAAATGCTCCATACACTGGTTCAGCCCCAAATAAAAACAACTTCTAGGAGTGGTTTAGATAGCTTCTCTCAGACTGAAGCTCAGTCCCCAGTCAGGAGGACTTTGAGGACAAAAGTATGCTGTCCTTGCCACAGGACCCAGCTCAGGATCTTCAGTTGGAAGAGGAACTTTCTAGAATTCAGGACTAGCCAAGACTTTTTTTTTT
>NW_012101698.1:5268076-5270414 GCF_000951045.1 Mandrillus leucophaeus
TTTTTTTTTTTTACTGTACTCACTATGTTGTGCAACAGTCACTATTATTTAATTACAGAACATTTTTATCACCCCCAAAATAAACTCTGAACCCATTAGTAGTCACCCCCTATTCCCTCTTCCTCCCAGTCCCTGGCAACCACTAATATTCTTTCTGTCTCTATGGATTTGCCTATTCTGGACATTTCATATAAATGGGATTTATTACACAATACATGACCTTTCATGCCTGGCTTCTTTCGCTTAGTGTGTTTTCGCTTAGCGTGTTTTCGCTTAGCGTGTTTTCACTTAGCATGTTTTCAGGGTTCATTCATTTTGGAGCATGTTATGAACTGAAGTTTGTGTCTCTCCAAAATACATTTGTTGAATTTGTAACCCCTAATGCGGTGGTTCCTGGAGATGAGGCCTTGGGAGGTAATTAGGCTTGGATGAGGTCACAAGGACGGGGTCCTCATGGTGAGATAATGCCTTTATAAGAAAAGACATCGGGCCAAGTGCAGTGGCTCACACCTGTAATCCCAGCACCTTGGGAGGCCGAGGCGGGCAGATCACAAGGTAAGTAGTTCAAGACCAGCTTGACCCGTATGGTGAAATCCTGTCTCTACTAAAAATACAAAAATTAGGCAGGTGCAGTGGCAGGTGCCTGTAATCCCAGCTGCTCAGGAGGCTGAGGCAGGAGAATCTCTTGAAGTCGGAGGGCGAAGGTTGCAGTGAGCCGAGATCGCGCCACGGCACTTCAGCCTGGGCAATAGAGTGAGACTCAGTCTCAAAAAAAAAAAAAAAAAGAGAAGACATCAGAGTGCGCTCGCTCTCTGTCTCTCTGTCTCTTCCCATACTCACACAAAGAACAGGTCATGTGAGCACATAGTGAGAAGGTGGCCATCTGCAACCCAAGAGAAGAGCCCTCACCAGAAATCAATCTTGCTGGTGCCCTGATCTCAAATTTCCAGCCCAGAGAACGGTGAGAAAACATTTCTATTATTTAAGCCACCCAGTCTATGGTATTTTGTGATGGAAGGCCAGGTAAACTAAGACACAGCATGTATCCATACTTTACTCCTTTTATTGTCAAATAATACTCCCTTGCATGAATATCCTACATTTTCTTTGTCCGTTTCAGATTGTGTTGTTTTCTGGCTTCCTCCAAAGGTAACTAATGAGGATTTTTAGTGTCATTTTGAAATTATTAATTTTGTCCAGGCACAGTGGCTCATGCCTGTAATTCTAACACTGGGAGGTTGCAGGGGGTGGATTGCTTGAGCCCAGGAGTTCAAGACCAACCTGGGCGACGTGACAAAACCCTGTCTCTACAAAAAATACAAAAATTAGCCGGACATGGAGGCACGCACCTGTGGTCGCAGCTACTCAGGAGGCTGAGGTGGGAAGATCACTTGAATCTGGGGAGATGGAGGCAGCAACAGGCCATGATCATGCCACTGCACTCCAGCCTGGGCAACAGAGTGAGATCCCCTCTCAAAAAGGGAAAAAAAAAAAAAAAGAAAGAAAGAAAGGAGGGAAGGAAGGGAGGGAGGGAGGGAGGGAGGGAAGGAGAGAGGGAGGGAGGCATGGAGGCAAAGAATTATTTTTAAATTTATATATTTCAATCCATTGAAGTTACTTCAAAGTCAGGCTTATTGAGGTGTAACTGATGGACAGTGAAGCTCACCCTCTTTAAGTATACAGCGCCCTTGGCTGGTGGACTTTGGGGCCGTTTCCACCTTTTGGCCATTGTGAATAATGTGGCTATGAAAGTCCATGTGCAAGTTTTTGTGTAGACATAACATTTTCTTGTTGTTGTTGTTTTGAGACTGAGTCTAACTCTGTTGCTCAAGCTGGAGGGCAGTGGTGTGATCTCAGCTCACTGCAACCTCCGCCTCCCAGGTTCACGTGATTTCCCTGCCTCAGCCTCCCAAGTAGCTGTGATTACAGGAGTGTACCACCACTTCCAGCTGATTTTTTTAATGTTTAGTAGAGACAGGGCTTCACCATGTTGGTCAGGCTGGTCTCGAACTCCTGACCTCAAGTGATCTGCCTGCCTTGGCCTCCCAAAGTGCTGGAATTACAGGTGTGAGCCACCACGCCTGGCCAATGTTTTCAATTCTCTTGAGTATATACCTGGGAGTATATACCTACATACCCTGAATGTACATTCAGCCTTTTCGGGAAAAAGCGAAACTCCAGGAACAGAAATTAGATCAGTGACATCCCAAAATGGGAAGTGGGGAAGGGGATTGACTGAGAAGGGGCACAAGGGAATTTTGGGAGGTGAAAGAAATGCTCTAAATCCTGAATGAGGTGTTGGTATATTATTTGTTGAAATTTACCAAACTGTATGCTT
>NW_012101698.1:5270739-5274023 GCF_000951045.1 Mandrillus leucophaeus
GGCATGGTGGTGTGCACCTGTAGTCCCAAGTACTCAGGAGGCTGAGGCAGGATGATTGCTTGAGCCTGGGGGCCAAGGCTGCAGTAAGCCACAATGGCACCACTGTACTCCAGCCTGGGTGATAGAGTGAGACCCTGTCTCAGAGCAAAAAAACAAAACAAAAAGTCTAGCACACACAATTATGTACAGTACCTAATACTTGATCATGATAATAAACTATTAAATTTATTCTTTCTAAAGTTTTTCTTTTAATAAGTGTCCCTGGTCTGTAGCCTAGAGTTTCCTGATTGCAGATTCATGGTCCACGTCTGAACATGTTCCTCTGTGTGTGCTTTTTTTTTTTTTTTTTTCTTTTGAGACAGGGTCTCCCTCTGTCACTCAGGCTGGAGTGCAGTGGCGTAATCACAGGTCACTGAAGCCTCTACCTCTTGGGCTCAAGTGATCCTCTCACCTTAGCCTCCCGAGTAGCTGGGACCACAGGCATGCACCACCACACTTGGCTAATTTTTATTTTTATTTTTTGTAGAGACAGGGTCTCACTATGTTGCTCAAGCTGGTCTCAAACTCCTGGGCTCAAGCAATCCTTGACCCTGGCCTCCCTAAATGCTGGGATTAGAGGCATGAGTCACCGCTCCTGGCCTCCTCTGTCTTCTCTTTCTGCATGTTTGCAGTGGGAACAGGCTCAAGCTCAGGCTGAAGCCCTTTGTGACGATACAAGTAGTGCTGTGTTCTTTCAACAGAAGGCACATGACAACTGCGCTCCACTCTTTGCTGATGCTGGCAGCCAATGCCGCTTAATGCCTAGATCCATTAATTCACTGAGGGCTGCTAAATGTGATATTCTAATTCATCTCGCTTTCTGATCAAGCCTTTCCCCGCGAGGCAAGCAGAGGCAGCAGCAGATGAACAGCTCTGTCAAGATGTCTGATATAAACGGAATATTGTGCTTTCCTATTTCTGGCCTCTGCCTGAAATCAGATAGTCTCCAGGCCTCTGGAATTTGTTTCCAAATGCCTGCTTCTCAAACAAGATTGGCTGGGTTCTGGACATGCATTTTCCCATACGACCCAAAGACATCTGAATGAATTTGATCAAATACACTCCTGGATCCAGGCTGTACACTTCTGGTGGGTGCCACCTATCTGTGATCAATGTCAGCGTATCCGGAAAGCTCAGTGCCACACCATATCCCAAAAGCATCTCCCGAGCTGGAGTGTTCTCAGGTGAAACAAAACATGGAAATCCATGCCAGCTTTACAAGTGACAGAATCACCAAAACGGCGCGATGCCTTAGTCAGCATTTCCTGACTTAGAGCCAGGTGCCTACCACAACACCCTTGGGCCAGACCTACCCACACGGAGATAGATTTCCCTGCATTCATTCACTTTTTTTTTTTTTTTTACTTAAACCAGTTTATTTGTTTCAAAACAAACAAACAAACTGGGCTGGTGCAGTGGCACATACCTGTAATCCCAGCATTTTCGGAGGCTGAGGCAAGAGGATTGCTTGAGCCCAGGAGTTTGAGACCAGCCTGGGCAACATAGTGAGACCTGATCTCTACAAATAATTTTTTGTAATTAGCTAGATATGGTGGCATACCCGTAGTCCAGGTACTCAAGAAGCTTGATCCCAGGAGATCCAAGCTGCAGTGAGCGGTGGGTGACAGAGAGAGACCAGTCTGGGTGACAGAGAAAGGCCTTGTCTCAAAAAAATAATAAACAAGTATAAAATATCATGGGAAAGCCTATGCAGCTATTGGGAGGATAAGAAACCACCAATCAGGGGACCAGGGAGAGAGTGGGGGGGTCAGAAGGCAGGAAAGTTTCCCCAGGGAAGGGGATGACTCCAGTTTTTTTGTTTATTTTTTTAGATAGGGTATTCACTCTGTTTCCTCAAACTCCTGGACTCAAGTGATCCTTCTGCCTTGGTCTCCCAAGTATCTGGGACGACAGCTGCGCACCACCATGCCTAGCTAAGTTTCACAATTCTTTTTTAGAGACAAGGTCTCGCTAAATTGCCCAGGCTGGTCTTGAACTCCTGAGCTCAAGTGGTCCTCCTACCTTGGCCTCCCAAAGTGCTGGGGTTACAGGCATGCGCCATCGCGCCCAGCCCGATTCCAGTTTTTTGTTTTGTTTTGTTTTCTTGAGACAGAGATCTCGCTCTGTCACCCAGGCTGGAGTGCGCTGGTGTGATCTCGGCTCACTGCAAGCTCCACCTCCCAGGTTCACGCCATTCTCCGGCCTCAGCCTCCTGAGTAGCTGGGACTACTGGCGCCCGCCACCTCGCCCGGCTTTTTTTTTTTTTTTTTTTTTGTATTTTTAGTAGCGACGAGGTTTCACCGTGTCAGCCAGGATGGTCTGTATCTCCTGACCTTGTGATCCGGCCACCTCGGCCTCCCAAAGTGCTGGGATTACAGGCGTGAGCCACCGCGCCCGGCCCTGATTCCGGTTTTCAAACCTCCCAGAGAGCTCCCTCTGGTTGGAAGCAGGGCTAATTCAAAAGCAGCCCGTGGCTTCTAGCAGAGTGCATGGGTCCACTTTTTACACTGATTTGTAGCATAGAGAAAGATCCAGAAATATACTCTCAAATAATTTTAAAGAAGAAAACAAAGCTGAATGCCTGGGATATCCACTGCATTGCTGTTTACACTTGAAGCAAAAAACAAAACAAAACAAAACAACACCAAAAAACCTGGAAACCACCTACATGTCAAACCACAGAAAAGCAGTTAGCAAAATCTGAGAACTGGTATATACTGAGTGCTGACCATGTGCCGATTGCTTTAAATAGAGCATAGCAAAATAATTGTACCTTTTTATCCTTGCAGCAACCGTGAGAATCAAACCTCCCAGTCTCTGAAAAAAGTCAGATTCAAAGAAGACAGAGGAAAGAAGTCTCTTCAATCAACACGGTGGAAACTATTTGACATCCTTATATATGTATATACGAAAGTAAACTCAACCTTATCTCATACCATGTACAGGAATTAACTTGGCCAGGCACCGTGGCTCACGCCTGTAATCCCAGCACTTTGGGAGGTCGAGGGGGGCAGATCACCTGAGATCAGGTTCACCTGCCTGGCCAACACAGTAAAACCCCGTCTCTACTAAAAATACAAAATTAGCCGGGCGTGATGGTACGTGCCTGTCATCCCAGCTGGGGAGGCTGAGGCAGGAGAATTACTTGAACCTGAGAGGCAGAGCTTACAATGAGCTGAGATCACACCATTCCAGCCTGGGCAACAAGAAAATCATCTCAAAAAATAAATAAATAAATAAAAAGA
>NW_012101698.1:5275553-5279782 GCF_000951045.1 Mandrillus leucophaeus
GCTGAGGCAGGGGAATCACTTGAGGCCAGGAGTTTGAAACCAGCCTGGTCAATATGGAGAAACCCTGTCTCTACTACAAATACAAAAATTAGCTGGGCAAGGTGGCTCACACCTGTAATCCCAGCTACTCAGGAGGCTGAGGCAAGTGAATTGCTTGAACCTGGGAGGTGAAGGCTGCAGTGAGTTGAGATCGTGCCACTGCACTCCAACCTGGGCAACAGAGCGAGACTCTGTCTCAAAAATAAAAATTAAAAAAAAAAAAAAGATACAGACCCTGAAGCTAGACCTTTTGGGTTCAAACTCTGGCTCCACCTTGCCTTGGGCAAGGTGAGGATCCTCTTTTGCCTCAGCCTCCTCATCTGTAAAATGAGCTTGCTATGAGATTCTGACCTCAAAGGGCTATGTAAGGATTTACTGGATTTCCATATACAGAAAACTTAGAACATGAGCTGGCACACAGTACATGCTATCTTGGTATTTGCTATTGTTATCATTACTCACTCGTATTACTAATAGTAAAAAAATGGGTTTTGGAAAAACGTAGGCTTTTTCTTTTATTTTTGAATCATTTCCCCTTTTGCTGTTGTTTTTGCATTATCAATAGAGATCTGTCAGCAAAATACTTACTTGATTGTGAAAGAAGGCAAGAAAGAAGCCCAGCGTAGGACCAGTCAATGAAACCCTTGAACACTGGAAACCGCTCCTGCTCAAGGAAGCTGCTGATGTTCTGCTGAAGGACTCCAGCTTCTGACCTCTGACCCTTGACCACCGAACTCTGACCCTTGACCTCTAACCTCTGACCTGTGACTAGCAAGGGGCCTTAAGAGTAAAAGAACAGACTGTGGAGCACCCACACTGGTGCTGGGACAGTAGACAAAGGGCCTCCAACAGGCTTTTGTGCTTCCTGAGAGCAGCAGGAGACAAAAGAAAAGAAAACAAAACAAAAAGGAGCGGGGTAGGCTGCAGCAGCTGGAGGGTGTTTAGCTTGAGAGCTCTGTGATGGAAACCTCTGCAGAGGGGTTGTCTCCTCTATGGATCAAAGAAAATATCTGTCGCCAAGAAAATCACTGTTTGAGTTCGCAGGATGCATGGTAACTGGGGCCCTCCACATTACCCTTGAGAGTATAAGCTGGGATTGTCATTTTGGAAGACTGGAGATTCTAACAAAGTTAAACACATACCTAGCCTCTGACCCAGCAATCCCACTCCTAGAATTTAACCTAGAAAAATCAAACTCTATGGCCACAAGATGAATGACCAAGAATGCGTATTGCTGCTGTATTCATACTGTGAATCTTAGGCACTTCTGAAACTGAAAATCATCCAAATACCCACCAACAGAAGACTGGACGTATGAACTATGCCATAATCAGACAGTGGATTATTACTCTGAAATTAAAAGAACAAACTGCTGATCTGTGCAGCAACATGGATGAATCTCAAAAACATTATTTTGAGCAAAAGCAGCCAGACACAAAAGCGTGCACACTACGTAATTCCAGCTATTTGAATGCAAGAACAGGTCAATAAACTAATCTATGGTGATAGGAATCAGAACTGTGGTTATTCGGGGTGGGTGGTGGTGGTAGGATCTGACTGGAAAGGGGCATTAGGATCTCGACTCACTGCAACCTCTGCCTCCTGGGTTCAAGGGATTCTCCTGCCTCAGCCCCCTGAGTAGCCGGGCTTATAGGCACGTGCCGCCACACCCAGCTAATTTTTGTATTTTTGGTAGAGACAGGGTTTCACCATGTTGGCCAGGCTGGTCTCAAACTCCTGATCTCAGGTGATCCACCCGTCTCGGCCTCCCAAAGTGCTGGAATTACAGGAGTGAGCCACTGTGCCCAGCCTGGAAATGTTCTATCTCTTCTTTGTTAGAGTGGTGGTCACATGGGTACACATAATTGTCAATAAAACATATCTGTACTGGGTGGAACAGTGCCACCTGCCCCCAATTCATATCTTACCTGGAATCTCAGAATATGACCTTGTTTGGAAACAGAGTATTTGCAGACATCATTAGTCAAATGAGAGTGAGGTCATACCAGATTAGTAGGCCCAATCCAATGACTGATGTCCTGATAAGAAGAGAGAGATGGCCGGGCACAGTGGCTCATGCCTATAATCCCAGCGTTTTGGGAGGCCGAGGCAGACAGATCTCTTGAAATCAGGAGTTTGAGACTAGCTTGGCCAACATGGTGACACCCCATCTCTACTAAAAATACAAAAATTAGCTGAGCATGGTGATGCACACCTGTAATCCCGGCTACTCAGGAGGCTGAGGCAGGAGAATTGCTTGAACCCAGGAGGCGGATGTTGCAGTGAGCCAAGATCACGCCACTGCACTCCAGCCTGGGCGACGGTGCAAGACTCTGTCTCAAAGAGAGAGAGAGAGAGAGAGAGAGAGACAGGGAGAAGACCACATGATGATTGAGAAACCGCAGTGAGGTCCACAGACCGTGCAGCACCAGGAATTGTACACAGACACCAGAAGCTGGGAAGAAGCAGGAAAAGATCCTCCCCTAGAGCCTTCAGAGAGATCACGGCCTTGCCAGCACCTTGATCTTGGATTTCTAGCCTCCAGATCTATGAGAGAATACATTTCTGTTGCTTTAAGCCACCAAATGTGGTACTTTCTTATGGAAGCTCTGGGAAACTACTATACCACCGAAGTGAACATTTAAGATTGTGTATTTTGGCCAGGCACAGTGGTTCACGCCTGTAATCCCAGCACTTTGGGAGGCTGAGGTTGGAGGATCGTTTGAGGCCTGAAGTTTGAAACCAGCCTGGGCAACATAGGGAGACCACGTCTCTAGAGAAAAAAAAAATGTTTTTTTAATTAGCCAGGCATGGTGGTGCTCGCCTGTGGTCCCAGCTACTCAGGAGGCTGAGGCAGGTGGATCACTTTAGCCTGGGAGGTCAAAGCTGCAGTGAGCCATGATCGTGTCACTGCACTCCAGCCTGAGCAACAGAGTGAGACCCTGTTTCAAAATATATATATATACACACACACACACACACACACACATATATATATATATATATATATCACAGTCTGGGCGCCTGTAACCCCAGCACTTTGGGAAGCTGAGGAGGGCAGATCACTTGAGCTCAGGAGTTTGAGACATGCCGGGCAACATGGTGAAACCCCATCTCTACTAAAAATTCAAAAATTAGCCAGGCGTGGTGGCATGCACCTGTGGTCCCAGCTACTACTGAGGAGGCTAAGGTGGGAGGATCACTTGAGCCCAGGAGGTCGAGGTTGTAGTGAGTCATGGTTGTGCCACTGCACCCCAGCATGGGCGACAGAGACCCTGTTTCAAAAAAAAAAAAAAAAAAAATGTGTCCTGATAAGACACATTTTAAGTAAGAATTTTATTTTAAATAAGTTATACTCCAATTTTAACGATAGAAAATTGCTCATTGGAAATAGCAAGCTGGTGATGAAGGCTCCAACCTGGCTCATGCTTCATCAAATGAAACAGAACCCCCAAAAGAAAGCCAGTCCAATGCTACTCTGAACTCACCTTGAGAGGCAGTACTTGGCCACTGACCAGCCAGATCTGTCCCATAGCTCTCCCTTCTTGCTCATCGATCACGAAAAAACTGTCCCTTCTGCCCACAGCAAAAATGCCCCCTTCATTCTCTCAAACACAAACACCATGTGGTCTCTGCAGCACTACCCCAGAGACCCACTTTGCAGATGCTCCATTGGAAAGCCACTGCCCCGCTTATAAGAGCGCTCCCTTCCTTGGAGTTTAAGCCCTCAGGACCCCCTGGTCAGGAGCCGAGAGCGTTGGCCCATATTCTCTTCCCATTCATTCACAGTTGTGTTCCCCAAAATGCCCACCTGAAGGAATCTTCAGCTCCATTCCTTTGGTTCCTATAGCCTAAACACTTACAAAAGGAGATTTTGTTTTTAACTTCATTATTTTGCTTAATGGTAGAAGCCTAGACCTTGAGAACAGGCCCATCTTTTGTCTAAGCACACCCTGCAGATATCTGCTTGAGGAATAGGTTCAGTGAAGGTCAGAAATGGCCACTGAATGCAGAGACCACCTAGCTCAATCCCTACTGCATGATCTTATCCCCACAGGCTCCTCCACATTCACTGGGTGCTTACCATGTCCCAAGGAATTTTCCAAGCACTAACTAATTGCCTCCCAACAAGGCTGGAGTTGAAAACCATTATCTTCTCTCTCTCTCTCTTTTTTTTTTTTTTTTTTTTT
>NW_012101698.1:5280047-5288101 GCF_000951045.1 Mandrillus leucophaeus
TGGTCTTGAACTCCTGGGCTCAATATTATCATCTTCTCTTACTGATGAGGAAATGGAGGACCAGAAGGATGAGGTAACTTGTCTGAGATCATACAGTAAGCTGCAAAACAGGGACCATCTTAACCACTGGGCTGCCCCACCCAGTGTATACCTGCTTCTAGGGATTAAGTACCACATTCTCCTGTGACCAAGAACATAAAGGTTTTTCTTTGTTACTGGCCCAGACTATTTTAACTTTTTAATTTTTCCACTCTTCTTGAGAAACACCAGGGAAGTGAGTCCCAAGTTTTGTTTTATAACAGCCCAGAGACTCTAAAAGGTCATTGGGACATCCTCCAAAACATTATATAAACAAAGCTGAGTATAACAGGATAAAGATTCTTTGGTTTTGTTTTTAGGGTTTTAATATGTTTTGCTTTGTTTTAAAAGTTAATAAAAACAAGAATAAATTGGAAAAGACTAGTTTTTTCTAACTCCGTGGGAAAACCCAGTTTCTATTCTCCCTGACACCAGAAAGGACTTTGAGCTGGGTTTCTTGGAAGAGAATCAAACCAATAATTTCTTACTGCAGGAAAGGAGACTTAGGCCTATGGGTACTGGCCCTGTCCATGTCCACAGACCATGTCCACAAGAGTCCACAGTAGCTATTGGGTCAGTCAAAGGAGCTTCTCCAGTTGGGGGCACAAGACACTGAAAAATCAAAGAGACTTTATTCCAAGAGTGCAAGGATGGTTTAATACTAGGAAGCTTCTTAAGATAACATAATACAGTCAGTCTTCTGTGTCCATGGATTTTGCATCTTCAGTTTCAACCAACCACAAATTGAAAATGTAGTTTAGGCTACCATATGATGGGGCAACCCCACTGCCAGGTATATACCCAAAAGAAAGGAAATCAGTATATTGAAGACATATCTGTACTCCCATGTTTATTGCAGCACTATTCACAATAGTCGAGATTTGGAAGCAACCTGAGTGCCCATTAGCAGATGAATATATAAAGAAAATGTGACCCGAGCTTGGTGGCTCACTCCTGTAATCTCAACAGTTTGGGAAACTGAGACCAGAGGATCAGTTGAACCTAGGAGTTTGAGGCCAGCCTGGGCAACATGGCGAAACTCCATCTCTACAAAAAAATACAAAAATTAGCCAGATGTGGTAGTGTGCCTGTAGTCCCAGCTACTTGGGAAGCTGAGGTAGGAGGATCAATTGAGCCTGGGAGATTGAGGCTGCAGTGAGCCATGACAGCACTGATCATGCCTGGGTGACAGAGTGAGACCCTATCTCAGAAAAAAAAAAAAAAAAAAAGAAGAGGAGGGGGAGAGGAGGGGGGGAGAAGGGAGGGGCCAGGCTCATGGTTCATGCCTGTAATCCCAGCACTTTGGGAGGCTGAGGCTGGCAGATCACCTGAGGTCAGGAATTCAAGACCAGCCTACCCAACGTGGTGAAGCCTCGTCTCAACTAAAAATACAAAAATTAGCCAGGCATGGTGCTGCACACCTGTAATCCCAGCTACTTGGGAGGTTGAGGCAGGAGAATCACTCGAACCTGGGAGGCGGATGTTGCAGTAAGCTGAGATCACATCGCTGTATTCCAGCCTGTGCCACAGAGAGACTCCATCTCCAAAAAAAAATTAAAAAGAAAGAAAGAAGGAAAGAAAATGTAGTATATATACAGAATGGAGTACTATTCAGCCATTAAAAGAATGGGATCCTGTCATTTGTAACCACATGAGTTCATCATTATGGTAAGTGAAATAAGCAGGCACAGAAAGATAAATATTACATGTTCTCACTTGTATGTGGGTACTAAAAATTAAAACAATTAAACTCATGGAGATGAAGAGTAGGACAGTTACCAGAGGCTGGGAAGGGTGGTTGGTGGATGGGAAGAAGTGGAAGTTATGGTTGGTGGGTACAAAAACATAGACAGAATGAATAAGACCTAGTATTTGATAGCTATATATACCTACGATGTACCCACAAACATTTCAAATAAAAAAAAAATGTAGTGAGGTCTGCAATGATTGCTTCTGTACTGAACATGTACAGACATTTTTCTTGTCATTACTCCCCAAACAAGATAGTATAACAACTATTTATATAGTATTTACATTGTATTAGTTATTATAAGTAATTTAGAGATGATTTAAATTACATGGGAGGGTGTGAGTAGGTTATATGCAAATACTATGCTATTTTATATAAGGGACCTGAGCATCCATGGATTTTGGTATCTTTGGGGGTTCTGGAACCAGTTCTGCAAGTATACGAAAGGACAACTGTAGTAGGTTCTGGGAGATCTGTAAATGCTAGATAAGCATTTAACAAAATTCCACATCTTTTCCTGATAAAAATCAGGAAAAGTAGGAATTGATGGATAATTACCTAACATGATAAAATACCTCAACCTCAGGTAAAGGCCAGCATTTTGCATAACTTAGAATCACTAGAAGCATTCCCACTAAAGAAAGAAGCAACACGATTATGCTCACTACCATTATACAGGAGGTAATAGCCAATGCAATTACATCAGCAAGCGAAATTAGAGATACAATAGTTTTTTTATCACCCAGGCTGGAGTGCAGTGGCGCAATCTTGGCTCACTGCAAACTCCACTTCCCGGGTTCATGCCATTCTCCTGCCTCACCCTCCCGAGTAGATGGGACAACAGGTGCCCGCCACGATGCCCAGCTAATTTTTTGTATTTTTTTTTAGTAGAGACGGGGTTTCACCATGTGAGCCAGGATGGTCTCGATCTCCTGACCTCAAGATCCATCCGCCTTGGCCTCCCAAACTGCTGGGATTATAGGTGTGAGCCACCACGCCAGGCTGAGATACAAGAGTTAAATAGGAGGAGGTGAAGTTATTTCCACTTGTAGATAAGATGATTATAAATCTAGAACATCCAAGAGAATCAACTAAGAAACTACTATAAACAATAGCCAGAGGCCATGTACGGTGGCTCATGCCTATAATCTCAGTGCTTTGGGAGGATCACTTGAGGCCAGGAGTTTGAGACCAGCCTGGGCAACATAGCAAGACCCTGTCTATACATAAAAAACACAGATTTAGTTGGACACAATGTTACATGCTTGCTGTCCCAGCTCCTTGGGAGGCTGAGGTGGGAGGATCATTTGAGCCCAGGAGTTCAGAGCTATAGTGAGCTGTGATTGAACCACTGCACTTTAGCCTGGGCAACACAGTGAGACCCTGTCTCAAAAACAAACAAACAAAAAGGCTGGGTGTGATGGCTCATGCCTGTAATCCCAGGACTTTGGGAGGCCAAGGTGGGTGGATCAATTAAGGTCAGGAGTTCAAGGCCAGCTTGGTCAACATGGTGAGACCCCATCTCTACTAAAAATACAAAAGTTAGACAGGCATGGTGGCAGGTGCCTGTAATCCCAGCTACTTGGGAGGCTGAGGTAGGAGAATCGCTTGAACCCAGGAGCCGGAGGTTGCAGTGAGCCAAGATCATACCATTGCACTCCAGCCTGGGCAACAGAGCGAGACTCCATCTCAAAAAAAAAATAAATAAATACAAACAAAACAAACAAACAAACAAACGCACACACTAGCCAGTTAGAAAAGAGACCACTTACATAACAACAAAAATGTAAAATACCTAGAAATAAACTTATCAAGAAATGTGCAAGATATATACTAAAAAATTGTAAACAATGCTAAAGGACACAGAAGAGTTAAACAAATGGAAAAAGATATACTGTGTTCTTGGATGTGAAGATTTAACACCATAAGTAGGTCCAATTCTCTGAAGTTAATGTACAAATTTAAAGCAATCCCAATGCATTTCACAAGACAGTATATTTAAATGGCTAATAAACATATAATAAGATGCTCAAACACAATTACTTACCACTACACACACACCAGAGTAAATAAAATTTAAAAGACCAAAAAATCCAAGTGTTGCAAGGATGTGGAATAACTGGAATTCTCAGACGTTTCTGGAAGGAGGGTAAATTGTCACACATCTACTTGGAAAACAGTTTGGCAGTATTTTCTGAAATTCAACATGTGTGTATCCCACAGCTTAGCAATTTCTTTCATAAGTTAGTACCCAACAGAAATGTGTATACATGGGCACCAAAAGTCATGTGTTACAATGTTCATGGCATGTGGATAAATAAACCTCACAAATAAAATGTTGAGCAAAAGAAACCAGACACAAAAGAATACATGTATTTGAAGTTTTTTTAAAAACACAGCAAAACCAATCTATGACGAGAAGTAAGGGCCGGACACAGTGGCTCACACCTGCTATCCCAGCACTTTGGGATCTGAAGTAGGCAGACTGCTTGAGCCCAGGAGTTCAAGACCAGTTTGGACAACATAGTGAGATCCCATCTCTACAAAAAAATAAAAAATTAGCCAGGCATAGTGGCTTGTGCCTGTAGTCCCAGCTACTTGGGAGGATTGCTTGAGTCCGGGAGGCAGAGGCTGCAGTGAGCCTAGATACTAGCACCACTGAGCTCTAGCCTGGGCAACAGAGAGAAACCCTGTCTCAAAGAAAGACAAAGAAAAAGAAGAGGGGATGGGAGGAGGAGGGGAGAGGAGGGGGAGAGGAGGGAAGGGATGCACCTTTGGAGGGAGGGTGGGATAGTGACTGTTTAGGGATCTGAGTTGGGGGTTTCTACACGCTGGTAATAGTTGCAAGGGTGTGTTCACTTTGTGATAGCTCATCGAGCTGTATACTTCCAATTCATTTACTTTTCTGCATGTGCGTTATACTTCAGCTTTCCTCTGTGTTTGTGGAATTACATATTAAAGTTCAAATGGAAAAAAATGAGCAAGAATAGCCTGAAAGAGCTCAAAATATAAGGGGAACATCCCTTTCATATATTAAAATATATTTTTCAGGGCCAGGCTTAGTGACTCAGGCCTGTAATCCCAGCACTTTGAGAGGCTGAGGTGGAAGGATCCCTGAGTCCAGGAGTTCAAGACCAGCCTGGGCAACACAGGGAGACCCTGTCTCTATAAGAAATATATATTTTTTAAATATTATCAACCTCAATAAACAAAACAGTGGAAACTTGAATGAACATGAATAGAAAGAGAAACTAATGGAAAAGAGTAGCAAGTTCTGAAACAGACTCAAATACATACAGAGAAAAGAGCTCACAATAAACAGCTTATGATAAAATAGCTTCTCAATTTGCTGAAAAAAGTCATCTGGAAGAAAAATTAAGATTGGATCTACTCCTCAGAGCACACATCAGGATAAATTCCAAAAGGATCAAAAACTGAATATAAAATAATAGAAGAAAACATAGGACACATCGTGTTTTTGGCTGGGTGTGGTGGCTCCCACCTGGAATCCCAGCCCTTTGGGAGGCTGAGGCAGGCAGATCACCTGAGGTCGGGAGCTCAAAACCAGCCTAATCAACATGGTGAAACCCCATCTCTACTAAAAATACAAAACTAGCCAGGCATGGTGGTAGACGGGCATGGTGGTGTATGCCTGTAATCCCAGCTACTTGGGAGGCTGAGGCAGGAGAATCACTTGAACCCAGGAGGCAGAGGTTGCAATGAGCCGGTATTGTGCCACTGCATTCCAGCCTGGACGACAAGTGCAAAACTCCACTTCAAAAAAACAAACAAAAAAAAACAAACAAACAAAAAAACACACATCGTGTTTTCTTAAAGTGGGAAGGTTTTAGTACCTATGATTAAACATTCAGAAACCATAAAAGAAAAGACTGATAAATTTGACTCCATAGAAATAAAACCTTGTATATACTAAACCAAAAAAAATCAACAAAATAAAAGAGAAACACTAAACTGAATGCAATTTATATCAAAGGCACAAAAGACTAATCTCACTAATATGTAAACAGCTCGTGGAAATCAAAAAGAAAAAGCCAACAATTTAATTTTTAAAATAAGCAAACAACATGAGTAAGACAGTCATAGAAAAAGAAATAGGCCTTAAACATATTATACATTTAAAACTTTTCATAACAAATTTAAATTAAGACTACATTGAGTCCCTGTTTTTCAACTATCAGATTGGTAAAAATCCAAAGATATAAATCCAATTTAATGTGTTGGCAATGATGTGGGGAAACTAATTTTTCATCCAAAGCTGATGGAAGTATAAATTGGTATTAACCTTATGGAGTGGAAATTGGCAATATCTCTCAAATTACAAATGCAGATACTTAGCAATACCGTTTCTGGGAATTTATCCTGCGTATATAGTATGCACCTGCAACAGGCCACATGTATGAGATTCGTCATCTCCTCAGTGTCTGTGATAACAGATGGTATAACCTGCATGTTCACCACACAATAGTATAGCATGGTAGATTCAGTAAAACAAGCAAGACACTGAACGGTGTGTATTCTGTGTTGGAAGCTCTGTTCAGCAGAGGTGGCAAAGCTTTTATCTATAAGTATCTGTGGAAGGGGTTTGGTGGGGGGGGATGTTTTTTATTGAGACAGGATCTCAATCTGTCACCTAGGCTGGAGTGCAGTGGTGCCATCTCAGCTTGCCGCAACCTCCACTTCCTGGGCTCAAGCGATCCTCCATCTCAGTCTTCTGAGTAACTGAGACCACGGGTGTGCACCACCACACTCAGCTACTTTTTTGAATTTTTGGTAGAGATGGGGTTTCACTGCATTGCCCAGGCTGGCCTGTAACTCCTAAGCTCAAGTGATTTGCCCACCTCAGACTCTCAAAGTGCTGGGATTACAGGCATGAGCCACTGCGCCCAGCCCTTTCATCTATCTGTATCTCTATCTATATATTTGTATATGCTTGCATTTGCATAAAGTGAATATATTAGAATAATTCACACTAAAGCGTGAAATATTGGCAACTCAGACACCTTTCAGAGACAGTGTATCTTTATTTTATTTAATTAATTTATTTTATTTTATTTTATTTATTTATTTATTTGTTGAGATGGAGTCTCGCTCTGTCACCAGGCTGGAGCTCAGTGGCACGATCTCGGCTCACCGCAACCTCCGCCTCCTGGGTTCAAGCAATTCTCCTGCCTCAGCCTCCTGAGTAGCTGGGACTACAGGTGAGCGCCACTACGCCCAGGTAATTTTTGTACTTTTAATAGAGACAGGGTTTCACCATGTTAGCCAGATGGTCTCCATCTCTTGACCTCATGATCCACCCGCCTCAGCCTCCCAAAGTGCTGGGATTACAGGTGTGAGCCACCGCGCTCAGTCTGTGTATCTTTAAAAGAAGATGTTTGTTAACCCAAATAAGTCTAGAATTCAATGGACTTTCTGTCAGGGTAGTAAAATAAGTTGCAAAAATGCATACACTGTAAGTCCAGAGATTTGGGGGGCCACAGGAGAGCCATAGATCAGGAGATTTCTCAGTTTTCCTGAGGATCAGCTCTAATTAGATTAGACCCAATAAAATAAAAACAGTTACCCGGTGAGACCGGTTATGGGACAGGAGTGGGAGGAAAACTCTTTGCTATAGTTCTATTTCACATGATGTTGAAACCATATGAATTTGTTCTCTAATCAAAATACTAAGCAGTAAAACAGAGGAGTTGCAGTTCATCAGCTCCTGAGCCTTGAGCAAGACCTACAAGATCTATGCCAGCTCCTGTTCCAACAGAGCCTCCGTCATTTATAATCAAGGAACAAATATTTACAAGAAGTTTTATCACCTGTAATAGCTCACTGACACTTGCCAGAAATGTTTTATGTGAATAATGCTATTGCAAGACATTGTGAGACAGAAAGAGTGTAGGCAATTCACATAACCTCCCTTAAAACCCACTTATCTCTTAGGCAGAGCAAAGATAAGGACAGACAACATCACAAAGTTGCTGTGAAATGCAAGTGTGTACACATTTCTGAAAGCAGCACAAAAACAAAACAGGTTCCGAGTTCAGCAGCTGCACCACAGCTACACTTCAGCTACCGTCACTGTTGAGTCTGAGCTGCCATGCTTCTCAAACCTCAGTGGGCTTAAGAACCACCTGGAGAGGCTGTTAAAAACCCAGGCTCCTGGCCGGGCGCGGTGGCTCAAGCCTGTAATCCCAGCACTTTGGGAGGCCGAGAC
>NW_012101698.1:5292269-5316026 GCF_000951045.1 Mandrillus leucophaeus
CCTTCCTTCCACAGAGTCTCACTCTGTCGCCCAGGCTAGAGTACAGTGGCGTGACCTCGGCTCACTGCAACCTCCACCTCCCAGGTTCAAGCAATTCTCCTGCCTCAGCCTCCCGAGTAGCTGGGACTGCAGGTGCACGCCACCATGCCTGGCTAATTTTTGTATTTTTAGTAGAGATAGGGTTTCACTGTGTTGGCCAGGCTGGCTTCAAACTGCTTACCTCTGGTGATCCACCCACCTCGGCCTCCCAAAGTGTAGGGATTACAGGTGTGAGCCACCACACTTGGCTGGACTCTGCATCTCTAACAAGCTCCCAGGTGCTGCAGATACCACTGGTCTGCAGACCACGCGTTGAGTCCCAAGGTTCCGGAATAGCCAACTCCAGTTGTTTCACAGATGAGGAAACTGTGCCTTGCAAAAGGTAAATGACTTGCCCAAGTGCACTTGCACAGTAAGGGCAGAGACAGGGTGAGGCCCCATCCAGTGTGGCCGCCATGCCTCGGGAATACCACCCCACCCCGGACCCCATGTCCTCAGGTCTATGCTACAAGCCTGCCTGAGCCAAGAAGGGATGCCAGCCCTTCAGAACGGGGCATGGAAATTTACTAAATCATGCACAGTCGTTCACTCTCCAGAGAAATAAACTGCTTATCAGGGAGATTACTTCAAACCACCAGCCTCTGCAAAAATACACTTTTGACAACATTTTTTTTTCAACTGCATCACCTTCACTTCCAGTGACACACTTTTGACCGGCCGTGCTGTGGGAACCTGAAGAAGACGACATGCATTTCTCAACAGATGTGGTCTGAGGCCGGGCGCGGTGGCTCAGGCCTGTAATCCCAGCACTTTGGGAGGCCAAGGCAGGCAGATCATTCGAGGTCAGGAGTTCGAGACCATCCTGGCCAACATGGTGAAACCCCCGGCTCTACTAAAAATACAAAAATGAGCTTGGCGTGGTAATCCCAGCTACTTGGGAGGCTGAGGCAGGAGAATTGCTTGAACCCGGGAGGCAGAGGTTGCAGTGAGTTGAGATTGCACCACTGGACTCCACCCTGGGCAACAGAGCGAGACTCTGTCTCAAAATAAACCAAAAATATGTGTTCTAATTGCAGGCAGAAGCAGAAATAAGGGTGGGGAAGCTGATCTTGGGGAAGCTGAGGAACCCTTCTGAGCCCCAGAGGTCCCAGATTTACACAGTGTGCATTTTTCCAACTCACTTTATACCTGTCAAAAAGTCCATTCAGTTAGAGATTGATGTGGGTTAACAAGCACTTTCTTCTCAGGATGCATTGCTTCTGGGAGGGTTCTGAGCTGACAATCTTTCACACTTTAGTGTGAATCATTCTAATACAGAGGGAAAGGGAGTGGAATTCAGGAAACTAAAGTCTCTGGAGTAATTACAGCAGAGTGGGCCTCACCTGAGATCCAGAGCTTCATCTGGGAGCACAGCCTTGGATGAACCACAGCTGGGGCCTCGGCCTCTGCACCGTATTGACCATTCACGGGCAGATCCCCCTAGCCCCCAGCCCCCAGTGCCTTCAGGCTGTGAGTAGTTTGTGGACCTGGCTCCGCCACTAACTTGCTATGTGACTTGAGGAAATCACACAGCTTTAGTGACTCTTAAAGCTAGAAGGAAATACCTCCAGGGGTCACCTGGTTCCATGATCCCAGAACCCAATTTCTAGACTACAGAACACATAGCCCCTCTCGGCCTGTCCAAGGCTCTCTCTCCCGGAAGCAGAGCCTGAGACAGGCTTTCAGCTTCACATGATTAATGAAGGGAGGGAAGCTCAAGAGAGAAGGCTATCTTTTATTTTTAAACAGGGTCTCCCTGTATTGCCCAGGCTGGAGTGCAGTGGTGCGATCATGGCTCATTGCATCCTTGACCTCCTGGGCTCAAGCAATCCTCCTGCTCCTCCCAAAGTGCTGGGACCACAGGTGTGAGTCACCACATCCAGCTATTTATTTATTTATTTAAGACAGAGTCTCGCTCTGTCACCCAGGCTGGAGCGCAGTGGTGTGATCTCGGCTCACTGCAAGCTCTGCCTCCTGGATTCAAGCGATTCTCCTGTCTCAGCCTCTGGAGTAGCTGGGATTACAGATACCTGCCACCACGCCCAGCTAATTTTTGTATTTTTAGTAGAAACAGGGTTTCACCATGTTGGCCAGGCTGGTAACTTTTTAAAATTTTGTGTAGATATGGGGTCTCACCATGTTGCCCCAGGCTGGTCTTAAGCGATCCACCTGCCTCAGCCTCCCAAAGAGCTAGGATTACAGGTGTGAGCCACTACACCCAGCCTGAAGGCTATTTTTAAATAGCACCACAGTGTTGTTCCATTTGAGGCAAAGAGGTCAGGCTTTTACACCCCTAATTCAGCCAGTGGCCCCCCTGCAGGTGTAGAGTGGTATAAAATCCCAGGTATCTCCAGCAAGGTGGCCAGGAGAAGGACACGAATCTGCCATACCTGGCAGCCCTTCCCCCTTCACAGCAACTAGGAAGTGGGTACAAGAGTGAGTTCAGGCAATCTGGAGGCACCAACCCTTCCTTCCAGTTTCAAGAGGCTCTCACATGTGTTTCAAAATATGAAGTCGCCAAGTCCAGGAGTTCGAGACCAGCCTGGGCAACATGGAGAAACCCATCTCTACTAAAAGCAGAAAAATTAGCCAGGCGTGGTGGTGCACACCTGTAACCTCAGTTACTCAGGAGGCTGAGGCGGGAGGATTGCCTAAACCTGGGACATGGAGGTTGCAGTGAGCTGAGATTGTGCCAGGCTACTATACTCCAGCCTGGGCCACAGAGCAAGACCCTGTCTCAAACAACAACAACAAAAACAAAAAAGAAGAAAGAAGCCCCCAAATCACAAAGGATGGGAGGGGAGGAAAGAATGCAAGCTTTTTTTTCATTTCCAGAAGCCTCTTGGAATCTGCCCTCAGAATCAACCCTAACTGCTCCCTGTGGCTTCCCGGCAGGCTTGGGGAAGCCCCTCCTTCCTCCTCACCCCAGCTCCACCCGCCGTCCCGCACCCACGGCTGCTCCCTGAGGACTCTGCCTTCTCTCTTCCTGGAATATTCCACAAGAGATTTCTCCCCAGCTGGTTTCTTCTTGTCAACTCAAACATCACCTCCATAGAGATGCCTTCTCTGGCCGCCAGGCCACCCCTGTCACACACTCTGTGGCACTTTCCTCACAGCACTGGCCACTCGACGTTATGCTAACTGTGTTCAGTTGTGTGTTATGTGTCTGTCTCCCCACAGGAATGACCATGGGCTCTGGGGACAGAGCCTGGTTCTGGTGTCATCACTGTATTCTCAGAGCCTGGCACCTGCTTGCCACATAGGAAACTCTATAACATCTGGCAAATCATATCTGAGTGAATGAACTGGACACGTGGGCCAGATGCCAAAATTCCAGCAGAGAAGGAGAACTGGGTCAACTGAACACTCGGCACTCGCAGACGCTGGAGGAAAGCAGGCACAGGACTAGGATGGGGATGAAGGAGAGAATCCACCCACAGTGTTCTTGGCCCTTTGATTCCTCCCTCCTCTCCCAGATCCCTCTCTCAGCTCCTACCTTGAAAAGATGTTCGCTTTTTTATTTTTATTTATTTATTTTGTTGTTGTTGTTGAGATAGAGTCTCGCTCTTTTGCCCAGGCTGGAGTGTAGTGACGCAATCTCGGCTCACTGCAACCTCCAGCTCCTGGGTTCAAGTGATTCTCCTGCCTCAGCCTCCAGAGTAGCTGGGATTACAGGCACCCACCACCACACCCGGCTAATTTTTACATTTTTTAGTAGAGACAATGTTTCGCCGTGTTGGCCAGGTTGCTCTCAAACTCCAGACCTCAGGTGATCCACCTGCCTTGGCCTCCCAAACTGCTGGGATTACAGGCATGAGCCACCACTCCGGCCTGACATTCGCATTTTAAATTGTGCAAGCCTCTCAAAACATCCAGAGGCATATGGGCTCCAATTCCAATTCTAGCTATAGATCTGAGCCTCTCTCTTCCCACAGGCACCTGCAAGAGGCACAGTGACCATGCCAGCCTCATGGGGTTGCTGAAAGCACTGGCCTCAGGGATAATATCACTCACTCAGGCACAGGCCTCTGCAAATTGAAACCAAGGCAGCATAAATCCCTACCCCTCAGAGCAGCCGTACACCTCCAGGCTGCAGTCCCAGCTGGTCTCTGCCTCAATGCACCTATCTCTGGGCACCTGTGAGATCCCCTAATATCCCCCAGCATTTCCCAGGGGCCAGGTGCTGTGCCATGTGCTTCGTACGCACTTGCTTGTTGCTTGATCTGCACAGTGACATCCATTTATCCTGGGAGCCCCACACCTCCAGGTGTCATTATCTCCATTTTACAAACAGAAGACTAAGGCTGAGAGATTAAGGCACTGGTCCCAGGACTTACAGCTTGCGAGCTGTGGCATAAGATTCAAGAACCCCACTTTCAGGCCAAGTGCAGTGGCTCACACCTGTAATCCCAGCACTTTGGGAAGCAGAAGCGGGCAGATCACCTGAGGTCAGGAGTTCAAGACCATCCTGGCCAACATGGCAAAATCCCGTCTCTACTAAATATACAAAAATTAGGTGGGCGTGGTGGCACACACCTGAAATCCCAGCTACGTGGAAGGCTGAGGCAGGGAGAATTGCTTGAACCCGGGAGGCGGAGGTTGCAGCGAGCTGAGATCGTACCACTGCACTTCAGCCTGGGCGATGGAGAAAGACTCCATCTCAAAAAATAATAATAATAAATAAATAAAAATAATGTTTAAAAAACAATTAAAAGAACCCCGCTTTCATCTCATTTAAGTGGCTTGTCACCATCGGCTCATGTCACATGGAAGGAAGGCATGATTACTTCCATTTCACAGAGAAGGGAAGCACAACCCACCCCCACACCCCGCCTTCCTCGCTGCCTGAGCTCTCCCTGGCACCAGCTCTGCTTCCCAGTTTCCCAGCTTCCCAGGTGCAGAGACTGAGGCATGAGGCTGAGGGGCAAGTCTGTGCACTGAACCCATGATGAGCCCCAGGTTCCTCCCCAGGCAAGAGAATGAGGCAGCAGAGCCTGCCCCACCTGCACCTGCTGTGGGAAGCAGTCGCCTACCCGGCGAGGAGGGGAGGGGAAGGGAGGGGAGGGGAGGGGAACGGAGGGGAGGGGAGGGGCTCATTGTAAAAAACAAAAAGAACCTCAATGAGCTGTTTTCTTAAATTGCTTATGAACTGAGTTATCTAGAAAAGGCTACTTTATAACGGCAGAAAGCAGCATAGAGGTTACCAGGGCTGGGGAGAAGGGAAGGGGAGTTGTTTAATGGGTAGAGTTTCGTTTGGGATGATGAAAACGTTCTGAAACTGGATAGCAATGATGATTACACAACACAGTGAATGCACTGATGTGACTGAATTGTACACTTAAAAATGGCTAAAATAGTAAGTTTTATGTTTCATGTATGTATTTACCACAATAAAAAAGTTATTTAAAAATTTGAATCACATAGAAGTGGACACTTGCATTTGATGAGAAAGAGGAAGTTCCTGGGCTCTTCTCAGCCTCGCAAGGGGCCTCTTGTCCTCAGAGACTCAGACCAACCTTTCTTCTCATAGGACAGACAGCCTTCCCCTCTCCCAGGGCAAGGCCCTTGGGATCCTTTGCTCCACAGACCCAGGATCTCCACGGGGTCAGATCACCTCTGCAGTCCCCACCCCTCTCCCTGATGACTGACTGGCCTCAGCCCCTTTGCACCTGCTATTTTCAATAAACAAAACACCCTTCTCCCTTCCCCCACCAGCCTAATCCTGACTCTGAGAGGCCTTGCCCCTCCATCACCAGCAGCAGAACACCCCCAACACACAGAGACATACACACACACACATGCACACACACACACACACACACATGCACGCGTGCACACAAACCCCCAGGCTCTTTGACTTCAGCCCTTGAGCCACAGGAGGCTGCCAGCCTCTCCGAGGGGCTGGCTTTTTGTGTCCCCAGGCCCTCGGTCCCCGCTCTTCCTTTAGCCTACTGGAAGTATCCTGCACATCACTTTGTTCCTGGGCACCAGGCCGGGAGCTCCTTATCGGACTTTCCCTAACTCCTTTCTGTCTCCTGACTTTTTGAGTCCAATCTAGACCTGGCACGGCTGATCCACTGCCAGGGATTGGGCTGAACCAGTCCCTTTTTGACTAACTCAGAAATGTCCCTAGTGGAGAACAATGGGGAAAATGGAATTCTTGGTGAACAGAGCATCTTTGTTTCAAATGTGTCGGCAGACAGAGGATGGACTGTGAGGACGTCGGCAGACAGAGGATGGACTGTGAGGACTTAGGCAGACACCCACAGGCTGCTGGATGCCTGGTTTTGGTTTCCCCCTCCTGACTTGGGACCTAGAGAGCAAATCATTTTCTTTCTCCAGGCCTCACTTTACCCATCTGAAAAATGGAACTTGAGAAAGTCCTCCTCAAATTCAGTGGGGCCAGTGGTGTAGGGCAAATGGGTGTTTGCAGAGGTCACCACTTGTGAGGACAGTCTTGGGCACACAAGGGCTGTTTGTCTGCAAAGGTTTGTTCCCAGGGTTGGCCTCACATTTTTTTTATTTTGGGTTCAAGTCTTGCTCTTCAAAGGATGCTGGTGGGGGACGTCCCTGCCCCTCCCAGCGCCTGGTTTACAGGCTCTGCTATTCTGGTTCATGGTCAGATTTGCTGTTACATCTTCCAAAGCGATGGGCAACTGTAATTAAATAATCAATCATTCACTCATAGTTTCACGTATTTCTCCTCCAATGGAACATCAGCCCCACTGAATTCCAGGCACCTCAGAGCTTCATTGTGCTAATTAAAGCAATTAATACAAGCAGGCCACAGTCAAGGGCTGGCATGTCTTTTCTGCTAACATGTATCAACAAGGGAAAAAATTGTGGTATGTCCATACGATGGAATCTACTCAGCAATAGAAAGAATCAGGCTGCAATGGCGCACACCTGCAATCACAGCCCTTTGGGAGGCTGAAGCAGGAGAATCACTTGAGCCCAGGAGTTCAAGACCAGCCTGGGCAACATGATGAGAATCCATCTCTACAGAAAAAATTTAAAAATTATCTGGGCATGGTGGTGCACACCTGTGTGTAGTCCTAGTTATTCAGGAAGCTGAGGTGGGAGGATCATCTGAGCCCAGGAGGTTGAGGCTACAGTGAGCCAAGATTATGCCACTGTACTCCAGTCTGGGTGACAGTGTGAGACCCTGCCACTAAAAAATAAATAGGCCGGGTGCATTGACTCACACCTGTAACCCCAGCCCTTTGGGAGGCTGAGGCAGGCGGATCACCTGAGGCCGGGAGTTCGAGACCAGCCTGACCAACATGGAGAAACCCCATCTCTACTAAAAATACAAAATTAGCCGGGTGTGGTGGCACATGGCTGTAGTCCCAGCTACTTGGGAGGCTGAGGCAGGAGAATCGCTTGAACCCGAGAGGTGGAGGTTGCGGTGAGCCGAGATCGTGCCACTGCACTCCAGCCTGGGCAACAAGAGCGAAACTCCATCTCAAAAAAATAATAATAAATACAAAATAAATAAATGGTATATTTATTATGTTGTATCTAAATTTGAATGTGTTGTAGAGTGTTTCTCTTCAAACTAGCTAATCTTCCATCTGGCTGTGAACTGTCTCTTACCTTTCCTTGTTTTTGCATTGATTTTTTTAGTCTTTTTTTTCTCCAGTGGAACTACAGCGCGGATGTCAGTCACAGGCCCCAGCTCCCTGGTGGCCACACAGGAGATGCTCATGGAAAAACTAGTAGAATGAGAGAAAAACAGCCGGGACTCCCACTCAGGGCTGGGTTGGAGGACCACAGAGATGGTGCTACCTCATTTCAGCAATGTTTGGGGGCCATGAAACATGGATTCATGCTGGCAATGCCCCCCAGGACAAAGCTGAGGCTACCTCCGCTGGAATAAAATAACTACAGGGAAAAAGGATAAGAACAGTAACAACAACAGTAATAAAGTCTGCTGGGCACGGTGCACACCTAGTGTCCCAGTCACTTGGGAGACTGAAGCAGGAGGATCCCTTGAGCTCAGGAGTTCAAGATCAGCCTGGGCAACATAAGGAGATCTCATCTCTAAAAATTAATTAATTAATTAATTAATAGTCACTTTATGTCATTTAATCCTCCCTACTACGGCTACCACCCCTCCCCCGACACACACACACACACACACACACACACACACACATAGACACACACACACACATCAATTCCAAAGCTAGGAATTCTCGCTCTCATTTTAATTTCTTTTATTTTTGAGATGGTCTGGCTCTGTTGCCCGGGCCAGAGTGCAGTGGCATGATCACGGCTCACTGCAGGGCTCAAGTGATCTTTCCACCTCAGCCTCCTGAGTAGCTGGGACCACACGTGTGAGCCACTGCTCCCGGTTCAACCTCATTTTAAAGATAAGGAAACCAAAGCTCAGAGAGTTTGGCAACTTGCCTAAAGCCATGCAGCTGGCAAGCTGGGCAGCAAGTATGAAATCTAGATTGCTCTTGCTGTAACTCTACATTCCCAGCAAGGGTCTGAAAGCAAAGGAAGAGACCACATTCCCCCAGCCCAGCAGTTCTGTGCAGCTCAAAAGCCTGATGGTGAGGCCAAAGGAGCCTGGCCTCCACGGCTCACTGCAACCGTGAGGATCTGGCACTGGAGTGGGGAGACCTGAGTCCGGCAACTTCAGAGTCTCAACACAGGGGCTGCACGCCCTACCTTGAATTTGTCAGGGCAGTCCACTCCAGCTGTAGCCCAGAGCTGCTGGGCCTGGAGAGGAGCGATTCCACTTCACCGCGGATGGGTTTGCCATCTATACTTCCTCAAAAACTGGAAAGTGTGTGGCCCTCGCCCTTTGGTCTCCGTGAGGCCCTCTCTGTCTGGGCTCAGGCTGGGGCTGGCAGCACAGTTTCCTTGTCTCTGGCCAGGCAGCCAACTGGACAAGGGCATCCTTGGCTCTGCCAGGGCCATGAGAAGGCCCCTTCCAGGTAAGGGAAGATAGCCTTTCATTCCCTCTGTCCCCACCCCACCTGGGGCTGCTGGGAAACCCAGCAGGAGGCTGACTTCTGATTAAAAAGGGATTGGGACCAGATGACAGTGGCTCACGCCTATAATCCCAGCACTTGGGGAGGCCAAGATAGGCAGATCACTTGAGGTCAGGAGTTCGAGACCAGCCTGGACAACATGGCGAAACACCATCTCTACTAAAAAAAAAAAAAAAAAATACAAAAATTAACTGGGTGTGGTGGCGCACGCCTGTAATCCCAGCTACTTGGGAAAGTGAGGTAGTGGAATCGCTTGAACCCGGGAGGCAGAGGTTGCAATGAGCCTAGATCTCATATGAGACTTTGTTAAAGAAAGAAAGAGAGAGAGAGAAAGAGAAAAGAAAGAGAGAGAGAGAGAGAGAAGAAAGAAAGAAAGAGAGAAAGAAAGAAAGAAGAAGGAAGGAAGGAAGGAAGGAAGGAAGGAAGGAAGGAAGGAAGGAAGGAAGGAAGGAAGGAAAGAAAGAAGGAAGGGCAGGCAGTTCTTGACATAACAGGTATAAGACAAAGTAATAAACCTAAGAAGTCCTGTTTGCTCATTTCTGCCTGCCAGCAGAATTTCACAAAGCCCCTTGGCTTTCTGACAGCATGCAGCTCTCCAGAAAGATGCTTGAAGACAAAACAGGATAGAGCACTTGACCCCCCGCCATCTCTTGCCGAGTCAGTATATTCCTTAAAACATGCGTGACCCTAGCCTTGCCTTTTGCTGAACATAAGATAACATCTTACAAGGTTAGTGATAATGCCTCTAATCTATAACCAGATGGACTCTTGCACTCAACCTTGATGTGGTTCTACTTTAATGTAACTTCTGAGCAGGCCTGATGTGATTTTGCACCTTCTGAACCCCCACTGCCTGTGTATGAGTGATGAACTGAAACCCTGCCTTAGAGCGGTCTGACAGAACTCCTGGACTGCAGGCATCTGTCTATTGTCCTCAGTAAGACTTCTGAATAAAACTAATTTTAATTCTTTAAAAGATTGATTTTTATTTTTTAGTTTATGAAATGGAGTTTCACTCTGTCGCCCAGGCTGGAGTGCAGTGGCGCAATCTTGGCTCACTGAAGCCTCCACGTCCTGGATTCAAGCAGTTCTCCTACCTCAGCTTCCCGTGTAGCTGGGATTATAGGTGTGCACCACCATACCTGGCTAATTTTTGTATTTTTAATAGAGTCGGGGTTTTGCCATGTTGGCCAGGCTGGTCTCAAACCCTTGACCTCAGGTGATCCACCAGCCTTGGCCTCCCAAAGTGCTGGGATTACAGGTGTGAGCCACCGCACCCAGCCAAAAGATTGATTTTTTTTTTTTTTCTTTCGTTGACAGAAGCACCAGGAGCAGTGCATGTTCTTGAGCAGGGGCGTGGCCTGAGGAAAACATTAGTTTACAAAATACTAATATGCAAGGTGAACTGGAGGCAAAAGCTGGAGGCCAGCATGCCAACCATTCCCTCAAGTCCTGTGATATAGGAGGGTGACCTCTAAGGGGTCGCTGATGGAGGATGGTGTGCCTGGAAGGGCCTGGCAGGAAGTTCTGGGGAGCGGACGGTTTGAGCCATGCCAGGATGGAGAAGCATCCCAGACCCTTTTTTTTTTTTTTTTTTTTTTGAGACGGAGTCTTGCTCTGTCGCCCAGGCTGGAGTGCCGTGGCCGGATCTCAGCTCACTGCAAGCTCCGCCTCCCGGGTTCACGCCATTCTCCCGCCTCAGCCTCCCGAGTAGCTGGGACTACAGGCGCCCGCCACCTCGCCCGGCTAGTTTTTTGTATTTTTTAGTGGAGACGGGGTTTCACCGTGTTAGCCAGGATGGTCTCGATCTCCTGACCTCGTGATCCACCCGTCTCGGCCTCCCAAAGTGCTGGGATTACAGGCTTGAGCCACCGCGCCCGGCCTGCATCCCAGACCCTTTAAGGAACTGCCCCTTTGACCAGGCGCGGTGCCTTACGCCTGTAATCCCAGCACTTTGGGAGGCTGAAGCGGGCAGATCACCTGAGGTCAGGAGTTCGAGATCAGCCTGGCCAACTTGGCGAAACCCCGTCTCTACTAAAAATATGAAAAATTAGCCAGGCTTGGTGGCGGGCACCTGTAATCCCAGCTACCAGCTACTTGGGAGGCTGAGGCAGGAGAATCGCTTGAACCCAGGAGGCGGAGGTTACAGTGAGCTGAGATTGCACTATTGCACTCCAGCCTGGGCGACAAGAGCAAAACTCCATCTCAAAAAAAAAAAAAGAACTGCCCCTCCAAGGCCTGGGCCACCCAGGCATTTCCTGGCCTATTCTGGAGAGGGACAGCTATATAAAGGATCAGATCCTTGACAATAAAATGGGTACCATTTAATAGATGCAAGTACCATTAAATAGATTTAATAGATAACATTGCTCACATTTGTATAGAGTGTCCGTCATCACTGAAGAAAACACATTCTGCCTTTAGGAATTAAAGAGCTGCATTTTGTAAGAGATACATATGTTTGAAACGTGTTCATTGATAAAATACTCCAGTCTTTCTGGATTAGTCCTTACTTGGCAATTTGTAATAAGAACTAAAAAACTGGACTAGGAGCAGTGGCTCACACTCGTAACCCCAGAACTTTGAGAGACCAAGGCAGAAGGATCACTTGAGTCCAGGAGATCGAGACCAGCCTGGGCAACATGGACAGACTCCATCTCTACAATAAAATTAATAATTAGCCAGGCATGGTGGCATGTGCCAGTGGTCCCAGCTACGTGGGAGACTGAGGCAGGAGTATTGCTTGAGCCCAGGAGCTCAAGGCTGCAGGGAGCCATGATAGTGCCACTGGACTACAGCCTGGACAACAGAGCAAGACACTGTTTCCAAAAAAAAAAGGAAAAAGCTGGCCAGGCACAGTGGCTCATGCCTGTAATCCCAGCACTTTGGGAGGCTGAGGCGGGTGGATCACCTGAGGTTGGAGTTCGAGACCAGCCTGACCAACATGGAGAAACTCCGTCTCTACTAGAAATACAAAATTAGCCAGGTGTGGTGGCACATGCCTGTAATTCCAGCTTCTAGGGAGGCTGAGGCAGGAGAATCGCTTGAATCTGGGAGGCGGAGGTTGCGGTGAGCCGAAATCGCACCATTGCACTCTAGCCTGGGCAACAATAGCGAAACTCCGTCTCAAAAAATAAAAAAAGAAAAAAGAAAAAGCTAAAAAACTGGCTGAACTCTGTGAGGGGGTAACTTCACTTTAGGAGATGGGCCACTAGGAAATAAGGAAGTCAGTAATGACTCAAAGCAGTGCCACTTGGGAACTATCCCAGAGCGCAACAGAGGAGAAGGGGCTCAGTTCACTAGGAGGGTTAAGCAGCAGGCACCCACCTGAGCTGCTCAAGTGATCTACATACAAACAGGTTGAGCTGGGGATGACCTCTACTGAGTGTGCCTATACCCTGGGTGCTGGGGCCCTGTGGGGGTAACGGAGTATTATGGGTACAAGCACAGATCTGGCTTCAGAGTCCCATCCTCTTCTATAAAATGGGAATGAGGCTGGGCACGGTGGTTCATGCCTGTAATCCCAACACTTTGGGAGGCCAAGGAGTTTGAGACCAGCCTGGGCAACATAGCCAGACCCTGTCGCTACAAAAAAACACAATTTTTTTAATAAAGAGGGAATGAAATTTGCAGTCAGTGGTAAGCTGTCATTACTGTAAGCATGACACACACAGATAATAGCCGCTCCACCCTCACTGCAACTGGACACAAATATTTTTGGCAGGGTGTGGGGGACAGGTACAGAGAGGCATATGGGTGGCTGCAGGGGCTCCAGTTTCTGAGGCAGTGGTGGGAAATGGGATGCCAGTGTGCCCAATGCCATGTGGAGAAGAGTCACCTCCAGCCTGGGAGGAAGACGCGAGGGGAAGCTGATTTGGCCCAGATCTGCCACACAGATGCCTGCTTTGCAGCAACTCACTCTCCCTGGCTCCATATCACAGCCTGTCATGATCACGGTCCTCTTTGTGCCTCTGGGGATGCCCTAGCGACCTTTCTGGGCAGTCTTAGTCTTGGCACAAATAAATGTTGCTATGGTCTGAATATCTGTGTCTCCGCCAAAATTTATCATCCCAAGATGAGGTACTAGGTAGAGTCTTTGGAAGATGATGAGGTCGTGACGGTGAGCCTTTTGAATGGATTTAGTGCCCTTACAAAAGAGACCCCAGAGAGATCCCTCCCCCTCCTGCCTCTGAGGCTACAGCGAAAAGACAGCCACCTAGGACAAGGGACTGCACCAGACACCGAATCTGTCAGTGCCTTGATCTTGGTCTTCCCAGGCTCTAGAACAAAACACTTCTGTTGTTTACAAGCCTCCCAGTCTATAGAATTTTCTTTTTTCTTTCCTTTTTTTTCTCTTTTTTGTTTGAGACAGGGTCTCACTGTGTCACCCATGCTGGAGAGCAGTGGTGCAATCTCAGCTCGCTACAACCTCTGTCTCCCAGGTTCCAGTGATTCTTCTGTCTCAGCCTCCCGAGTAGCTGAGACTACAGGCACATGCCACCACACCCAGCTAATTTTTGTATTTTTAGGAGAAACGGAGTTTCGCCATGTTGGCCCAGCTGGTCTTGAACTCTTGACCTCAAGTGATCCGCCCACCTCGGCCTTCCAAAGTGCTGGGATTATAGGCGTGAGCCACCACGCCCAGCCGGAGTTTCTCATGGCAGCCCAAACAGACTAAAGCAAATCCCATTTCTCCTGAGGTCAGCCAAACAAGGTTAGACTACTCCCCAGAAGAATGTTCCTACGAAACTAGAGAGGAGCCCCAGTGCAGTGGCTCATGTCTGTAATCCCAGCACGGTGGGAGGTTGAAGTGGGAGGATTGCATGAGTCCAGGAGTTCAAGACCAGTCTGGGAAACAAAGTGAGAACCCATCGCTACTAAAAATAAAAATTAGCAGGGCATAGTGGAGCATACCCACGGTCCAGCTACACAAGAGGCTGAGGCAGGAGGATTAACTGACCCTAGGAGGTCAAGGCTGCAGTAAGCCATGTACTCCAGCCAGGGTGACAGAGTGAGATCCTGTCTCAGAAGAATAAGAAGGAGAAGGAGGAGGAGGAAGAAGAAGGAGAAGAAAACTAGAGAGGAAACAAAACTAAGAAACTGAAATGCAGGCCAGGCGCGGTGGCTCACGTCTGTAATCTCAACACTTTGGGAGGCTGAGGTGGGTGGATCACCTGAGGTCAGGAGTTCGAGACCAGTCTGGCCAACATGGCAAAACCCCATTTCTACTAAAAATACCAAAAAAATTAGCTGGGTGTGGTGGCAGGCACCTGTTAGCCCAGCTACTTGGGAGCCTGAGGCAGGAGAATTGATTGAACCCAGGAGGGAGAGGTAGCAGTGAGCCGAGATCGCACGACTGCACTCCAGCCTGGACAACGGAGGGAGACTATGTCTCAAAAAAAAAAAGAGAGAGAGAGAAATTGAAATGCAGCCACCTGGAAATATGAGGGTTTCCCAAGGCCTAGAATATTTGATATGAATCGGCCTAGAGTAGACGGGCAACCTCCCAAAAGCCTCCTCCTCACCTCCTCTTCATCTCCACCCACTGGCTTGGCAAGAAGCCCTCCTTTCCAAAACCTGTTTCCTCTGGCCCTGAGCAGTAGCAGCCCTGCCCCTAGATCTTGGCAGGACCAGTGCGTTCTGCTTGAGCTCTTGAAGAGGAAGAGAGTCCTCCCCCAGAAAGTCCTCTTTGGGCCCTTGACCCTCCCTCAGAGATAATAAGACCTGCCAGGCAGAATTCTTGTGAGGATTAGATATTATGGTCAGTGATGCTAACTGTAATGAACGTAAGCTCAGGGAGAACAGCGCTTCATTTTGTTCTCTGCCCATCTCCTGTGTCTGGCCCATCATAAATGCTCATGACATTTGTTGAATGAATCATAATTATTACTATGAGCTTGAATATACACATACAATCTTTGGAAGGACCCATAAGAACCAGGCATCAGTAACTGTGTTTGGATAGATGAATGGAGGCCTAGGGAATAAGAAGTAGAGGAAGCTACTTTTCACTATAAACCAATCTCTCTCTATTGAATATTTTTACTGTGTGCACTCATTATCTGTTTGAAATTGAAAGCGCAATCCCATTTATATTAGCACCCCAAAAATAAAATTCTTCACTATAAATCTAACAAAATATGCACAAGATCTGTACGAGGAGTGCTATACAAGCCTGATGAAAGCAAGCAAAGAAGATCTAAATAAATGGAGAGATATTCCATGTTCATGGATAGGATGATTCAATGTTGTTAAAATGTTTGTTCTCCTCAACTTTGTAGATTCAATGCAACACAATCAAAATCCCAGAAAGTTATTTTGTGATATCTACAAGGTGATTCTAAAGTTTACGTGGAGTAGCAAAAGACCTAGAAGGACAACACAATGCTGAAAAAGAAGAACAGAGTTAGAGAACTGACACTCCCTGACTTCAAGACTTATTTAAAGCTATAGCAATCAAGATAGTGTGGTATTGGTGAAAGAACAGACAAATAGATCAATGGAACAATAGGGAACCAATAATAAACCCACACAAATACAGTCAACTGATCTTTGACAAAGGAGCAAAGGCAATTCAATGGCAAAAGGATAGTCTTTCAACAAATGGTGCTGGAATGATTGATCATTCACAGGCAAAAAAAATCTAGATATTGCCAGGTGCTCACACCTCTGATGCTAGTGCTCCGAGAGGCTAAAGCAGGAGGACTGCTTGAGGGCAGGAGTCTGAGATCAGGCTGGGCAACACAGCAAGGCCCCATCACAACAAAAAAAAAAAAAAAGAAAGAAAGAAAAAAATAGCCCAGCATGGTGGCATGTACTCATGGTCCCAGCTACTCGGGAGGCTGAGGTGGGAGGATCACTTGAGCCCAGAGTTCGAGACTGCCATGAGCCACGATCATGCCACTGCACTCCAGCCTGGACAACAGAGTGAGATCCTGTCTCAAAAACAACAACAACAACAAACTAGGTACTAAGAAACATTGATTCTAAGGTCTGACCTTAGACCTTTCACAAAAATGTGTTCAAAATGAAACTTGAACCTAAACATTAAATGCAAAGCTATAAAACTTCTAGAAGATAACATAGGAAGGAAATCTAACTTATCTTGGGCTTGGTGATGTTTTTCTATATACCAAAAGCATGATTCTTGAAATAAAAAATTGACATTAGACTTTATTAAAATTAAAAGCTTCTGTTCTGCAAAAGACACTATTGCTAGGAAAAATGATAAAATATTTGCAAAAGACATATTGATAAAGACCTTGTATCTAAAACATACAAAAAAACTCTTAAAACTCAACAATAACGCCGGGCGCGGTGGCTCACGCCTGTAATCCCAGCACTTTGGGAGGCCGAGGTGGGTGGATCACAAGGTCAGGAGATCGAGACCACGGTGAAACCCCGTCTCTACTAAAACATACAAAAAATTAGCCAGGTGCTGTGGAGGGCACCTGTAGTCCCAGCTAGTCCGGACGCTGAGGCAGGAGAATGGCGTGAACCCGGGAGACAGAGCTTGCAGTGAGCCGAGATCGCGCCACTGCACTCCATCCTGGGGGACAGAGCGAGACTCCGTCTCAAAAAAAAAAAAACAAAACAAAACAAAACTCAACAATAAGAAAACAAACAACCCAGTCAAAAAATGGACAATAGGGCCGGGCACAGCAGCTCATGCCTGTAATCCAAACACTTTGGGAGGCTGACACAGGAGGATCGCTTGAGGCCAGGAGTTTAAGACCAGCCTGGCCAATATGGTAAAACCCCATCTCTATTTATCAAAAAAATGAAAAGAATAAAACTGTGTGTTTAAGAAAAATTTAAAAATAGGGCCGGGCGCCATGGCTCACGCCTGTAATCCCAGTACTTTGGGAGGCCAAGGTGGGCAGATCATTAAGTCAGGAGTTCAAGACCAGCCTGACCAACATGGTGAAACCCCGTCTCTACTAAAAAATACAAAAATTAGCCGGGCGTGGTGGCACGTGCCTGTAATCCCAGCTACTCAGGAGGCTGAAGCAGGAGAATCACTTGCATCCAGGAGGCAGAGGCTGCAGTGAGCCAAGATCGCGCCACTGCACTCCAGCCTAGGCAACAGAGTGAGACTCCATCTCAAAAAAAAAAAGAAAGAAAGAAAAAGAAAAAATAAACCAATAAATAAATAAAACTGCTTTGTAAAAGTCTACTGATTTTTTTAAGGAAGTTTAAAAGCTATTTTTAAAATAATTATTCTCCAACTGGTGTAGGCTTTGCAGGCAGACAGCCCAGGATTCAAGTCTCAGAGCCCTGAGCCTGCCACGCTTCCTCCTCTGGGGTTTACAGCCACACCTTCCAGGGTCGGGTTAAGGGTCCCAGAACTCTGTCACAGCAGCACGAGAGTCAAAAGTTATGTTGCCACCTGATTCTCATGGGCAGAGAGACGAGGGGCCTTCTATTACACCTCAGGAGGCGGTCGGGGTGGAGTGCACTGGGGAGAGGAATGAGGGCGAGTAGAACAGGAGGCACCCGCTCCAGTGACATCATCCAACAAAGGTTTCCTGCCTGTGAGGAGACATTGGAAAGCGCCTGGCCCCAGCCCAGCCTCAGCCGGGCCAGTGGGTCTGCTGGCCTTTGGTGCATTGCATGACTGTACTGGGGTCTGGGAAGCCAGAGGCAGGGCTATGGAGTGATCCAGTGTAGTAGAGACAAGAATGAGCCCGGAGCAGGTGGTGGGGGAGTAGAAGGACCACCACCTCCCTGCTGCCCCTGTGCCCCTTCCCACTGTGGAAACTTGGAGGAGACCCTAAGCAGCTTCTTCATCACTACCTAGTACTACCGGGGCCCCCACCCAGGACGGTGGTGAGAAAAGAAAGATCGAATGCACTTTGCTCCTCCAAGCCACAAGGAGCACAAACATCACTGCCATGGGACCCAGCCCAGCCCCAGCACGGAGCCTCAGGGCCACAGCAGGGGGAGGGGAGAAGCCGGGCTCCTAGGCATGACTTAAACTCTCCGATCCTCAGTTTCCTCATCTGCAGTATGGGAACATCAGCTGCACGTCACAGGCTGGGCCCTGTAAGAATCCGGGGAGATGGTGCCTGTATAATAGGGCTCAGCACCCTGCCTGGCACAGAGGTAAATGACAGCTCCCGGTGCCTTCACACAAGGTGACCGCCACCCACGCTAACAGGGGCGGGGTGGGAGGATGGTGAGGGCCATTTTTTTTTTTTTTTTAAGAGACAGGATCTCACTCCACTACTCAGGCTGGAGTGCAGTGGTGTGATCATGGCTCACTGAAGCCTCGATATCCTGGGCTCAAGTGATCCTCCCACCTCAGCCTCCTGAGTAGCTGGGACTATAGGTACATGACACCACACCCGGCTAACTGGGTCATTCTGGATAAACTGCTGTCCCTGCCAGAGTCACCCTCTGTCCTAGCTATAAGTGTGGTGGTCATCCTCCCTCAGCTCTGGGGACAAAGGAGGGCACTGGATCACTGCCATCAGGAATGGTGTTTATGGCCTATCAGGGGCCAGGCTGCAGTTGGACAAATTGAATTATGTGGACAAGGTCTTGGCAGCCAGAGAGCTGAGTTGGAAAACACAATTGCACAAAAGGCAAAATCAGCTCAACGGCTATGGAACAGACTTTGAGGCCTGGAAGAGAGTTATTAGGAGTGTCTCATTGAATGGCAGGAGAAGGAAGGTGTTGAGTGACACGGAGCCTGGCTCTCCCAGTCTCGGTCGGCATGGTCCCCACAGTGCTGTCCTGAGACCCCGGAGACCCGAGCAGGCTGGGGCCGGCTCTGGCTCCACAGAGCAGCCAGCGCTGACAGTGTGAAGGCAGCCAGAGGGAGGGGCAGCGCAGCAGCGGCGGGGAGGGTACAGCAGCTACAGCTGTACTGTGGGGGTGGGAGCACATCCCTGACCCCAGGAACTGGCTGCCAGGGGCTGGCACAGGGGGCAGGGAGAGGCCAGCTTGTGGGGGGACGGGTTTGGGAAACTACCACCCAGGATGGAGGGCTCAAGCTGGACTGCCTGGGATCGAATCGCAGCAACGCCAGCTGCTGGCTAACCTTGGGCAGGTGACTTAACCTCCGAGCCTTGGTTCCCAGGTGTTGACAGCCCCTACCGCACAGGGCTGTGGTGAGGATCTGAGATCAAGCCTGTTCAGCTTAACACAGCACCTGGCCCAGTGGAAACAGCACCAGCTACTTCTGTGCTATTGGGCTAGACCTAGCACAAGCCTCCCAGCTGGCTGACCCGAGCACCGCCTTTACACTGGATTGTTATATACAGTTTTTGTCTGGACTGGGTCACATCAGAGAGGTGCACAGCCTCGGCTCCACCCCCACCTCGCACAGGCACCTCCTTACCTGCCTCCACTAATGGGGAGCGCCCCACTTCACAAAGCAGCCTCTGTTCCTCATGCAGACATCTCTGATCATGAGTTCTCTAGGGTGAGCCCAAACCTCCTCCCTACAACTGCCCCTCAGCGGGAGTGATTTTTCTGCCAGGGACTTTCCAATGTCTGGAATCTGCCCATCCCACACATGCTAGGAATCCCCAAGCAGGGCCCCATCAAGGCTCCAGGAAGGGTTCCCTGAACCCCAGCCCTCTCCCTCCATGAGCAGCTTCTGCGGAATGGAGTAATGACTTCCACAGGAACACAGACGCCCCTCCCCTGCATGGGTCCGTCCAGCTCTCTGGCAACACCTCCCTGAAGGCAGAAAGCCTTGGATTCCCGCAGACCTGATGCTAATAACACAATTCACATGCGTTGCCTCATCCAGTCCTCACCAACCCTGTAAAGGACCTACTATTTTTTCCCTTGTTTTTAAAAATCATGGTAAGGCTGGGTGCGGTGGCTCATGCCTGTAATCCCAACACTTTGGGAGGCCAAGGCAGGCGGATCATTTGAGGTCAGAAGTTCAAGACCAGCCTGGCCAACATGGTGAAACCCTGTCTCTACTAAAAATACAAAAATTAGCCGGGTGTGGTGGCGGGCGCCTGTAGTCGCAGCTACTCAGGAGGCTGAGGCAAGAGAATCACTTGAACCCAGTAGGCGGAGGTTGCAGTGAACCGAGGTCGCACCACTGCACTCCACCCTGGGCAACAAGAGTGAAATTCTGTCTCAAAAAAAAAAAAAGGGTAAAAAAAAAAACCCACAAAAGGTAAAATGTACCACAGCTATAAAAAAGAATGAGATCACGTCTTTTGCAGGAACATGGATGGAGCTGGAGGCCATTATCCTCAGCAAAGTAGCACAGAGCAGAAAATCAAATACTGCAAAAGTAGGAGCTAAATAATGAGAACTCACAGACATACAGAGGGGACAACAGACACTGGGGTCTGAGGATGGAGGGTAGGAGGAGGGAAAGGAGCAGGAAAGATGACTATTGGATAGTGGGCTTAATTCATGGGTGATGGAATAATCTGTGCAAGAAACCCGGATGGCATGAGTTGGCCTGTGTAACAAACCTGCGTGTACCCCCGAACCTAAAATAAAAGTTAAAAAACATTTGACCAACTCAACTTTTTTTTTTTTTCTCGTGAAATAGAGTCTCACTCTGTTTCCTGTTGCCCAGGCTGGAGTGCAGTGGCGTGATGTTGGTTCACTGCAACCTCCACCTCCCGGGTTCAAGCAATTCTCCTGCCTCAGCCTCCCAAGTAGCTGGGATTACAGGTGCCCGCCAACACTCTCAGCTAGCATTTTTTTTCCAGTGGCATTAAATACATTTATATTATTGTGTTACCATCACCACCATCCATTTCCAGAACTTTTCATCTTATAACACCAAAACTTCATATCCATTCCTCCTTCCCCACCCCCAGCCCCTGGCAACCACCATAGAAACATTCTACTTTCTGTTTCTATGAATCTGGCTACTCTAGCCCCTTACATAAGTAGAATCACACAGTATTTATCTTTTGTGCTTGGCTAATTTCACTGAACATGATTTCCCCAAAGTTCATTCATGTTGTAGCATGTGTCAGAATTCCCTTCCTTCGTAAGGGTGAATCATACCACATTGTGTATATTTATGGCACATTTTTTTTTCCATTCATCTGTTCATGAACACTTGAATTGCTTCTACCTTTTTAGCTACTGTGATTGGTGCTGCTATGAACATGGGTGTGCAAATATCTCTTTGAGACTCTGTTTTTAGTTCTTTTCGGTATATATCCAGAAGTGGGATTGCTAGATTGTATGGTGATTCTATCTTTAATTTCTTTTTTTTTTTTTTTTGAAATGAAGTTTCACTCTTGTTGCCTAGGCTTAGAGTGAAATGGTGCAATCTCAGCTCACTGCAAACTCCACCTTCCAGGTTCAAGTGATTCTCCTGCCTCAGCCTCCTGAGTAACTGAGATTACAGGCATGGGCCTGGCTAATATTTGTATTTTTAGTAGATATGGGGTTTCGCCATGCTGGCCAGGCTGGTCTTGGGTCTTGAACTCCTGACCTTCAGGTGATCCACCCACCTCAGCCTCCCAAAGTGCTGGGACTACAGGCATGAGCCACCGCACCTGGCCTCCATTTGTTAATTTTTTCAGGAACCACTAAACTAGTTTCCACAGCAGCTGCACCAATTAACATCCCCACCAACTGTGCTCAAGGTGCCAGTTCCTCCACATCCCCACCAACACATATTGTTTTCTGTTTGTTTTTGAGACAGGGTCTCACACTCTGTCACCCAGGCTGGAATGCAGTGGCATGACCTCTGCTCACTGAAACCTCTGCCTCCTGGGTTCAAGTGATTCTTATTCCTCAGCCTCCTGAGTAACTGGGACTACAAGCGTGCACCACCACGCCCCACTAATATAGATAAGGCCGAGATGGCGCCTGGCCAGAGCATGGACTTTCTCATGCTGGAGAGGCATGAGCACTGCAGCAGAGTGCTGACTTTTCCCAGGGGCTGCTGGGAAGTCCACATCTCTTTGGCCTTTTCAATTCGTCATTTTGACTTGAACCTTTCTAGCTATAGGCAAGTCTCAACCCATCCACATCCCCCGACGTGGAGAGGACCCCAAGGGGAAAGCCTGGCTGTTTTCCAGGCGTGCTGGGATGCACGGACGGAGCTCTCCAGGCAGCCCCTGGGAAGCTCAGGAAGCAGGTTCCCAGGCCAGTTGCAGCCCAGGTCCCAGAGGACACTGCCCTTTACTTATGAGACGTGGCCCTCATACGCAAGCATGCATGACAGCTGGAGCCCAGAACCGCCCCAGGATTGTCCCACATCTGGAAACCACAGTTCTCAGACTTCCATGGAGTCTCTCTCAAGGTCAAAGCGCCACACTGCCCACCTGGGACAAGAGGTCTCTCTCTCCTACGGCCGGGTCAGGGAAGGCCACAGGACAGTATTGCCTTGGGGGCAGGGGAAGGGGAGCTGTGGCTTCCAGAAACATTGTACAGAACCCCTAGAAGGAAAGAGCTGTAAGAAGCCTAATTGCGCTGTCGGCCTTAGCGCCATTTTCTTGGAAACCTCTGCGCCATGAGAGCCAAGTGGAGGAAGAAGTGAATGCGCAGGCTGAGGCACAAAAGAAGAAAGATGAGGCAGAGGTACAAGTAAGCTGCTAGCTTGTTGCACTGTGGAGGCCACAGGAGCAGCAACATGGAACGTCAGGTGCTGGGGATGCTGGTACAAGCTGTGGGACTGCATGCTACTGTCTGGAGCTTGTCTCAATGGATCTAGAACTTCATCGCCCTCTGATCGCCGATCACCTCTGAGACCCACCTTGCTCATAAACAAAACTGCCCATGTTGGTCCTCTGCCCTGGACTTGTCACATTCTGGACTATTTCTGTGTTTATTTGTGGCCGAGCGTAACAACCATATAATAAATCACCTCTTCCTCTTTTAGCTGAAGAATTAAAAAAAAAAAAGAAGCCTAATTGCCCTGGACCAGGCGCCGGTAATCCCAGCACTTTGGGAGGTTGAGGTGGGTGGATCACTTGAGGTCAGTAGTTCGAGATCAGCCTGGCCAACATGGTGAAACCCCATCTCTACTAAAGATACAAAAATTAGCCAGGCATGGTGGCACGCACCTGTAATCCCAGCTACTCAGGAGGCTGAGGCATGAGAATCGTTGAACCCAGAAGGCAGAGATCTGAGACCACACCACTGCACTGCAGTGAGCCGAGATCACGCCACTGCACTGCAGCCTGGGAAACAGAGTCCTCCTCTGAGGCAAGAAGGAAAGATCTACATGCTCTGGTGGTGGGGCTGGGACCAGAACCCAGCACCAGGGCCCCAACTCCCAGGCCAGGCTTGCCTGACCCAGGCCTGTCCTGAGAACCCCTCTCTTTGCAGTTATTTATTTTGAGTACAATTAGGGCCCCTGAGATGCAGGGGAAGGCTGGAGGCACACCAGGCCACCGATATCAGCTGCCAACACTAGCTTCATCCCTCGAAGCTGCCAGAACAGGCGTCTCAAAACCTGCTTAAATCCCCTCATCATTGCGAGGCGCAGTGGCTCATGCCTGTAATCCCAGCACTTTGGGAGGCTGAGGCAGGTGAATCAGTTGAGGTCGGGAGTTCAAGACCAGCCTGGGTAACATGGAAACCCCCATCTCTACTAAAAATACAAAAATTAGCCAGGCGTGGTGGCACGTGCCTGTAGTCCCAGCTACTCAGGAGGCTGAGGCAGGAGAATCACTTGAACCCAGGAGGCAGAGGTTGCAGTGAGCTGAGATCGGGACACTGTACT